>NW_006917092.1:3319611-3426033 GCF_000516985.1 Pestalotiopsis fici W106-1 | reverse complement strand
TTTTTTTTACTTCCCCTTTTTTTTGGCAAGTCCTTCGATAAGGTCCGCCCGAGAAGCAGAGAGAATGGGGTTAGCGCTTAGCGCATCCCCGAAAATCCCAAACCTAGCGATGTTTGCGGCATGGCGGATTGGAAGATGGATGGCAAGATCGGGCTCAGAGTCGGTACCTTGGAGGCCCAGTTCTACATAAGGGTAGATGTAAATGCCCATCAAACACGGCTTAGTAGGTCCGCAAGATACAAAAGTTCAAAGAACCCAAGTTTATTAAATACATAGACTTTATAATCCATTTACGGGGCAACATTCTTTCCAAATGAAATATCGGTGCCACCACGCGTATTTTGCTAAATGTGCATCACAAAGCTCTTCTTGGGAGCTCGAGAGATTTTCTTGTTACTATGAACAGATACGACCATCCGGCGCCTCTGGAATCGTTGCAAATCACTCCAGGCTAGATTAACGATCACCATCTTTTAACCCGTGCTCAAATCTCCTGAAACCATTTTGGACACATTAAAACGCACCCATCCGACAACACTATGAGTCGATATGGATGTTTCCATGATACAATGCAGTCTTCCAAACGTGTGTTACATTTCTATTTTTCCAAGATTTTAATTGGCTTTAGAAAAACCTGGCATCATGTTCATATCCAATTAAATTCGACGATCCTTCGATGATGACACATGAGTGTCGTTAGTAAAGAGGTAGGCTGCATTAGTATCGTACGTAAAGTTACAACCGACACAAGATGCGCTGAATACTACCATTTCCATAGCTTAGATCCAGGTAGTGCCGCAACGAGTGCAGGGGTTACCAGGGAAGATGGAATCTTATTACGAGTCTATACCCTCCACCAACCTCGTCCGTATGTCCTCTTTCCTCTGGATGTTCCCAACCAGTGATCTTATTAATTCGCCTTGCATGCGTCTAAAGGTGATTAATTGAACTGACATCTCGAGGATAATCATCGCAGAAGTGGCCAGTACATTATGTCAAATCTTGGCCCCTTGACGACTACTTTTACGCCACCAAGTGACTGCTTGTCCTCGACACTTTTGTACCCGATCGTCCTTGACTCCAGATATTACCTGAATATTGGACCTCAGGATTCGAGCTGTTTTCCATCAGGAGTAATTCCGGGTGTATCTGACTACTTCTCACCTGGTCTATGCCCTTCGGGATACACCCACGCCTGGTACAGCACACAACTAGCTGCAAATGCGGCTCATTATGAGGTTTGGGCAATATGCTGCCCCAGGTATGTGTTAGGTCCCGAGAATTGCATCGCATCTATTGGGTGTAGCTGACCCCGATGAAGCAGCCTCGACACATTCTCGTTTGATTGTGCATCGGATGCCGCGACGTCAGACTGGGGAGCTGCCGATACTGTGAGTCTGACACTAAGAAGAGAATAATGAGCCAATGATGCCATCAATCTGAAATACCTATGCGTTTAACTTTCCCTCAAAGCTCTTGAAATTTGAAGCACCATATCATTTATCTAATAACCGTCCACAGTGGATATGCACAGCAACTGGTGATTTCGCTGTCTTGGATCCGATAGTCACCTACGAAACGTCTCGAATTTCAGATTCGAGTACCGACTCAAATGGAGATTTAGTCATTCTATCACCTATCTATAATGCTATCGGGATTCAGGTGAGGTGAGTAATCCCTGAATGATAGCATAAGGAATGACAATTGTCCTCTCTGCTCTTCTCCAGAGCCCACTTGCTTAATATCATTATGATGCTAATGTTCGTGTATCCAAAGGCACCAAACCACAGACTTCTTGCAGTTCACGTCTTCCACTGCAAGCTCCACCAACACACAGACTATGAAATTGGCCGACTCCCCAACTACCACGTCTGCATTCTTAGAAATGTCGGATGATTCAAGGATTAGCGCTGGGGCGATCGCGGGAATTTCGATTGGTGCTTTCGCAGCTCTCTCCTTGGTGATTGGTGGATCAGTGTATCTATGCATCACAAAGAGGCGGAACACGATCAACACCCGAAACCCAGCAGCACCTGGTTTCGCGCATGCTGAATTGGCGGCTGGGGTGCCAATGACTTCGTCTAAAGAAAGTCCCGACCAAACAACAAACACATTCTCTGATCGACTCGTCTCACATACTGGAACATGCCATCCGGGTACTACAACACAGATAGGCATGTCCGATTCAACACAAAGTCCAGTAGAACTTGATACTCTACCGGTGCCAGTTGAGCTTCATGCATAGCGAAATGCGAGGTACTTATCGGCATGTTTCAGCTGCTATGGCCCGTGTACTCACGAGCCTCGCTCTAGATGAACGAGTATCGGCGCGATTCGAAACCTTGATGTCATTGAACACACGGAAGCTCTGATAACAGCTCATTTCATCGTGGCTCTCTGCTCCCCACAACTCAACCCAGTCTCTTTTGTTCATGGCTCCAATCACGCCTTCTCATTAACTGCCCATCGCTATGTGATTTGACGAATCTTCTTTCCCCAGAGATAAACAAAAATTCCAATGAATCCCAATGCACCAATTATTATAGCACTGGTATCGAACACAAGAGCGTATTTGGTGCTCTTGATACCCAGGAAGCTGAGGGACCCGTAAGAGAGAGCAAAGGAAATGACACCGCGGGCAAAACACAGCACGACCAATGCTGCATCACTGCGCGCCGGGTAGCTGTCAATCACATAGGTGAATGACGCAACCACCACACCAACAAAGCCGTAGAATTCCACGTTGAAGGACACCACAATCGCCGACCAATGCCAATCTTGCGGAGTTTGGCATGCTCGGCCGAATATAACCGTGCTGATAATGGCAACAATGAACGGTATGATAAGGGGTATCAATCGTGTTTCGGGCTTGGAGCGATATTATTAGCATAAGAATCTTCAGAAGAGACGGGTTACTCTCAAGATCCAGCATACCTCAGCGAGTCCGCCATTGCGCTTTCCGAACAATTTCACCAGCCAGTCGCTCAGCCAACCCTGCGCCGGAATGACAACCATCGAGACAACAATTTGTCCCGCGAAAACGAACCCAATCCACTCATAATCAAAGTTGTAAGGTGGAGAGACAAGGACTTGGGCAAAGACAGCGCCAAACATGACGAATACACCAAGAAAGGCACCACTGCAGAGGACCAACCAGAAGACGTTGGGAAAGCAGATGACCTGCGCCATTTGTTTCCAGCACGAGACGGCCTCTGACCAGTTGGGTTTTCCGTGGAAGAGAGCCATGTCGTGGCGCCATGTTCGCGGTTCGTAGTTGGTGTGGTCAATGGGGGGTCGGGCATTGGAGGTGATGGGTCGGAGAGGGCCCAGTGTCTGTGCATCTTCGTGGCCCAAGCCGGCTATGGTTCATACTCTGTTAGACAATAGTCCCACTCAAGCCAACATTGGGACCAAGTCAGACGTACCTTGAGCGCTTACTGTGCGTGTAAATTTCGTCTCGGGGACAAGAAAGACGGCATTGAGCCAGCAAGCAAAGGAAATGCACGCAAAGACTCCGTACCACCAGCGCCAGCCTATGTTGGCAGCAAGATAAGAGCTCGCTACTGTCAACACAGCGGTTCCGAGTGTCTGAGCAGCACAGAATATTGCAATTTTTGTGCCTCGCTGGTGTAGAAAGTAGACCTCCTGAAATTCACCGTCAATAAACTGCCGACATGTGGGACGCACTCTTGCTCAGTATGTGGCTGTAGTGTGTGAAGTGAGATGAGATGCACAAGCGTTGAATATCGTACCTGAATCATGATGGGGCAGAGAGCCTCAGCCTGTCCGGCAGCAAGACTGAGGATGACTCGGCCAGCAATATGGGATTCCAGACTTTTACTGCATGCGCACCAGATGGAGCACGCCACGAGCATTGTCAGGGAAAACAAGTATGTTGCGCGTCGCCCGACTGCGTGAGATATGGGGACAAAGATGAAGTTTCCAATTCCGATGAACAAGGCTGGCAAAGTGACAAGATCATTGACACGTGGGTCGCCGTCGTATTCTGCAGTCACGATTGGTAGTATGGCGCCAAAAGAAGACGCCATGAGTGTGGCTGTAGCTGCGAATATGGAAACATTGCAGACAATGTTTATCTTGCGCCAGTTGGGAAGGTTCAGGGGGTCGCGGGGCTCGTTGGTAGGAGTCGGGATGAGGATGATATCGCCTTGGTCGAGCAACTTGACAGTCCCGACGGGTTCCAGCGCCGGGCCAGTCTTCACTTCCAGGTGCTCAACATCGGTGTGAATCATGTCTCCCGACTTGACTGCTTCCATGATGAATAATAGACAACCAAGAAGTTTGTCTAAATATTTGTGAAGATTACAGAGAAGAACCGTCACTATTGATGTACAGTTGAAAGGATAAAATGAGCATTCGACAGACAATATATGCTTCAATCAGTGCTCTAACCAGGCCCTGCTTGGTTTTGTTTTCCTCAAGTGACTATGAGGATACTGTTACAATACTAATGGTAGTTACATAGCTATTGGTCAATCAACTAACAAAATTATGGATATCGATACCCCAGATCCCCACGGGGACAAAAGGAAGCAACCATATTTGTTGTATATCCGAGTGGAGGACATGCGTACAGCCAAGTCGTGGCCAAGACGGTCGGGGAACGGGATCCCCACATAAGAGGTTTTCTCCCCGCATATGCCTAAACGTTTACCAAAACCTGTCGAGACGCTGGTTATTGGTACGATTCGGCTATTTTGGCTGGTTACTGCTTCCAGGGAGCCGGAGCCTGTTCTTTATCAATCAGTCGATGGGATGTATTATTGCTATAGAGGTCACACAAGTAATTCGAGGTCATCCGGCTCTGCGATCGTTGTGGATAAAATTACTTATCAAAAGTTAGTGAGGCACAGTGGCTAAAGAACGGGGTCCCCGCCTGTAGCTTGTGGTAGGGACTCTGTACAGCACTCATGAAGTGCAATCAGCACACGCTTTCCGTGGCCGAAGACGGTAAACAAAACAGACACGTCGTATAATTGAATGAGAATAGCATGCCAAACCACGGGGCATCAATATTTTGACCACCAGCAAATCAACCGAAGCATTGGTGTTGTATAAGATCCCGAGGGGGTTCGCTTTATTAATTGGATAATGCTCGGCTTGCGTGGCATTAGTGGGGAGATGCCTTTGGCTCAGCAAGTCAACATGCTGCAAGTCGCTTGCTTTATGAAAGCTGCACGCTGAAGGACATGAGATTAACGAATTTTCCGAGCGATCACCGCAATTGCCAGCAGTCCAAAGGGCCGGATCAAGTTCCATAGAAATTTCAGATTTCACAGTTCCAAAGAAAAAAAAAAAAAAAAAAAAAACAACGGAGATAACACTTTAAAAGATTCATCTGAGGCAAAACTTAGAAGTGCAAACAGTTGGGATCACAGAGGAGAAGCCCTTCTTGTACGGAGAATAGACAATAACCCATCTGAGCTGTACACATAACCACATGCACCAGCCACTTATGGCGTATTACTTTCGGCTTATGCCAAGTTGTATCCAATTCCAGCCGGAGAACCAGGAGATGCACGGTCTTGGCCATGGTATGCTCTACCAGACTTATTCCATTGTACAAGGTAAGGACTGTTTTTGCTTCAGCAGCAGAGCGCCAAAAGCTGAGCCCATTCCCCCACCCTGCACCTTTTCTCGCCAATCAAATCTCTGAGAGACGGATGACCGGACTTAAGAAAGGGACACCCGCCCCCGCGCATCCGAAGACAGCCAATCGGAAACTGTATAAGCGGCACCTCGGAATTGCTTTTGTAGTCCCTAACCGCTCACAGCGTCGGCAAAGAGAGTCAACTTAGAAGCAACACCGCTCGATATTGCCCTAGCTTAAACTCTCGTAATGTGATGCGTTCGTGGGATGCCCTCGGCCACAGACCTTGAGCTCTAATTTCACCTTAAATCTCTCATAAAGACAAGTCATGGTCCAATTATTCCGCTGTAATACGTCGAGCCACGCTTGACCAGGTAAGTTATCGCCCTTTGCTATCAAAATGCATGCAACGGGGTAATTTGGGATCACCTCTGCAGAGAACCTTATGCCACTCATATAGAGTCTTTCAGGCTCGTGAAACCTAACAACCTTAGCTCCTTGATTCATTACTTCCTTGACTGTGAATTTGCGAACCACGGCTCTATTATGGTCGAAGAGTCTGGGCGCCATGTATCACGCAGGCTTCCGCCACTGCTGATTATAGTGCCTACTCGAGCGGTATATACTGTTTAGGGAATGGTGCGGAAAGGGATCCCATACGACTCCATGCATCGCTTCAAGTTTCTTAGCAAATTTTTACGCAATGGTTTTCCACCCTGCTGGGTATAAGCTGTCCCTAGAAAAAGGTAAGGGATGGGTAAGGATTTAAATATGCCACTGTCTCATCTGTGAGAATGGAGCAGTCAGAGTGCCGATAAACAATACTTTCCACAGCTCAGTGACCCAGGAAATGGCGGACACATCAAATGCGAATGACGACGACAACGAGCTTCGTATCACCTTTCAGGATGCCGACAGAAGCGGCGCAGACCGAGGGCGCCTTGCTCGCGGCACAGATGGCGCAACTCGGACGCGGTCAATGAGTCGAGCCTCGAGCCGCAGCTCTCGGAGCCGTATACCTGCCACATCTCCCTACTCTGGTGTTCAGATCGAGTACCGTACCCTTTCGATCAACGTCTCCGAGTCTCGCCATCACGAGCCCGATAGTTCTGATGATCTCAAGAACTCAAAGAAGGAGGCCGAGAATTACTTTGCCAATCTCACCTACCATGAACTCGACAAGGACCAGGTCTGCCAGCAACTTAATGTGGCAGCCAACCAAGGTCTTTCCGACAATGCTGCCAACACGAGACTCCAGCGCGACGGCAAGAACAATCTACCGCAACCCAGAGTCAACTACTTCAAGAAGCTGTTCTTTTACGTCTTTGGAGGATTTTGTTCTATACTATGGGTTGGAGTCATTATCTTCTTCATTTGCTGGCAACCACTCAGCAACCCTCCTTCTGCAACGAATCTTGCATTGGCAATCCTCGTCTTGATCGTCATCATGCTCCAGGCTGCCTTCAATGCATTCCAGGACTGGTCTACTTCGCGCACCATGAAGTCCATTGTGGACCTGTTGCCGTCCGAGACTCGTGTTCTCCGCGAGGGTAAAGTGATTAGCCTACCAGCTACTGAGCTCGTTGCTGGAGATATTGTACAGCTTTCTGTCGGCAACAAGGTCCCAGCTGATCTTCGACTGTTGGATCACTCTGGCGATATACGTTTTGACCGCTCCATGCTCACGGGCGAGCCAGAAGAGATTGAGGGCGCCATCAATTGTACCGACCCAAACTTCCTGGAAAGTCGAAACATTGCCTTGATGGGCACCATGGTCGTCAACGGTAGCGGAACTGGCATAGTCGTGCTCACTGGCAATCGCTCCGTCATGGGGCGCATTGCACAAGGCATGGCCGACGCCAAGGAAGTCCCTACGCTTATCCAGAAAGAGATCTGGCGATTCGTGAGAATTATTGTGGTTTTCACGGTTATTCTCGCACTCTTGATTGCACTCACCTGGACATTTTGGTTGCGCCGAGATCATCCTTCGTACATGAATGTTGTGGCCATGTTGAACAATGTCATGGGCTGTGTTGTGGCGTTTATCCCCGAAGGCATGCCTATTGCCGTGTCGCTGACGCTAATGATGGTGGCCCGGCGCATGAAGGCGAGCAACATTCTACCCAAGGGCTTATCGACAGTCGAGACTCTGGGTTGTGTCAATGTCATATGCTCGGACAAGACTGGTACCCTTACCCAGAACGTAATGTCTGTTGCGTCAGTGGCTTTCGCAGATGTCAAGTTGTCTCCCGAGCAAGTTCAAGACGCGCTGGTGGGAGACAATGTGCCAGAGCACCTGATGAAGCTTTACGAAGCGGCGTCTCTCTGCAATGATGCCGCATTTGACCCCACGACACAGCACCTCCCCTCAGCTGAACGAAAGGTTCAAGGTAACGCAACAGATGCTGCACTCTTACGCTTCACCAGTTCCGTACAGAATCAGACTCCCAACTCTAGCCGAAAGGTCTTCCAGATACCATTCAACTCAAAGAACAAGTGGATGTTGACCATGCTTGATAATGTCCAGGCTCAAGATGCAGGCCGTAGTGCACATCAAGTGTATATCAAGGGCGCCCCAGACGTGCTCCTCGCAGCATGTACCAGATATTGGTCAGTGAAGAGCGGCTCCATTGAGTGTCTCGACGATGCAGCTCGCAACTCGATCAAGACTTCCCAGGATGAGCTTTCCAATAACGCGGAAAGAGTCATTATGTTGTGTGGAAAGATCATGACACCAATTCACGCACCTGGCACAAATGATTTTAGTGACCATGTGGCTGCCACTGCGCTGCAGGACCTAGTCATCATTGGAATCCTTGGCATTATCGACCCACCACGGCCTGAGACGATGAGGACGGTCCTGGAGTGTCGCAGGGCTGGTGCTCGCTTTTTCATGGTCACTGGTGATTACGGTCTTACTGCTGCGGCTATTGCTCGGAGAATCGGTATCTTTGCGCCCGACGCCAATGTCGATGATCTCCAGTCGCTTCGGGCTGATTCACCGCTGCCATCGACGGAGCTGCGGGAGAAGAGACTGGCAGGCGAAGGTCGAAGTCTCATGATTGAAGGAAAAGATATCTCCACCTTGAATGACGACGACTGGAATGCTGTATGCGAGTACGAGGAGATTGTATTTGCGCGCACTACGCCGGAGCAAAAGCTTCGGATTGTGAACGAGTAAGTGTTGTCCTATGTTCCAGTTCTTCATCCGTCAACCCTCAAATGCATCAGTGAAGCTTATTATATATGTACCAGATTTCGGGACCGAGACAACGTCGTCGCAGTAACCGGTGATGGTGTCAATGATGCTCCTGCATTGCGAGCGGCAGATGTTGGCGTCGCCGTCATCACTGGTAGTGATGTTGCCATCGAGGCGGCGGATCTAATTCTCATGGACAAGTTTGACTCCATCATTGACGCGATTCGACTCGGTCGTCTTGTTTTCCAGAATTTACAAAAGGTCATTTCGTATCTGCTACCAGCAGGAAGTTGGTCTGAAATCTGGCCCGTTCTTGCCAATGTCTTCTTTGGCGTGCCACTGCCCTTGTCCTCCTTCCTCATGATTATCATTTGCGTCTTCACCGACCTGTTTCTGTCTCTTTCAATCATCATGGAGAAAGCAGAATTCGACCTTCTCTCGCTACCGCCCCGCAATCACAAGCGCGATCACCTCATTACGGCCAAGATCTATATCCAGGCATATTTGTTTACTGGCTTCATGGAGACCTGCATCGCACATTCCATGTTCTTCTTGTACTTCTGGAAATACGCTGGACTGCCGGTGAG
This sequence comes from Pestalotiopsis fici W106-1, assembly GCF_000516985.1. NCBI lineage: Eukaryota > Fungi > Ascomycota > Sordariomycetes > Amphisphaeriales > Sporocadaceae > Pestalotiopsis > Pestalotiopsis fici. The sequence goes on along the minus strand of NW_006917092.1, from coordinate 3,416,636 downwards.
CGAGCTCTTCTTTCTTTTTGAAGGGTACTCGGAGGGCTTTCATGGCTATACCCAGGCTGAGCTCACCAACTTTAATAATGTTGGCCAATGCGTGTACTTTGTCACTCTGGTCATCCTGCAATGGGGCAATATCCTTGCCGTCCGAAATCGCCGCTTGAGTTTGGTGCAGGCCGACCCAGTCACCAAGAAGAGGCGAAACCCTTGGTTGATTCTATCCATACTCATTAGTCTAGCGATTGCCATTTTTGTTACCGAGGTTCCCGGCATCCAGAATTTGTTCGGTACTGCTTCTGTGCCTATTGAGTTTTGGTTCATTCCAATTCCTTTGGCGGTGGCGATCTTGATGATGGATGAAATCAGGAAGCTACTGGTTAGGGTCTTCCCCAAAGGACCGATCGCCAGGATTGCATGGTAGCCTCAATTGGCGTGCTTGTTTCGGATGATTGTATGCGCGAGAGGAGTCGGTGACAATCAGATGCCACCTTACTTACCTACCCTTGTAAATTGTCTGTTATGGGCATAGTAGAGATCCAAGCATCGGTTCCGGAGACAAACAATCAATATCTCAGCGACAAGTTCGTTGCAGCGTCCGAACAATCTTTACTCAATCAAAGTCGTTGTAGATCTTCGGCTACATCTTCCGGTAGTGCCTCAGCATAGACAGGAATGTTTATAGACATTTTCACAAGATAAACCATTTCGCTTTGATGAATAGCTTAAAAAGTGCAAATAAGGGACTGGCATGAAATTTTTGATGTCGTTAAGCTATATCATACACAAGAATTATCCATGCGTCTCAGACGGACGGGTACTGGTCATATCTAAGCGCAATAAGCATCAAAATGAGTACTTGGCTGCTGGGTTGTCGTCGTTCCATTAGTGACCACTTGCTTTCCATCCTGTTGAAGTCCACCACCGGGAATGTAAACACGGTTGTCAATCGCAACGGCCTGGGTTCCGTGGCGGGGGACGGCCATGGGCTCCAACTCTGCCCACTGCTGCGACTCCAGGTCAAAGACATCCGTCTGGTTGAATACACCGGTGGTCGAGTCGACATTTCCTTCACCACCAAAGATGTAATACTTGGAACCTACGGCACCGCCATTGATACCTCCTCGCGACGTGGGCATATGACCAGTGCTCGTGGACCACCCAGCGGTCACGTTGTTTAGGTCGAGCTCAAAGACGGTATCACGGAAATTGAGCTGCCCGTAGCGGCGACCACCAATGACGTAGAAAGTGTCCCCAACCACGGATCCAGCAGCATGTTGACGACTCTCTGGAAGCTCAGCTGCTCCCATAACGAGTCTCTGCCACGCGTTGGAGGTGGTGTTGAAAGATATGACCGAGTTGACCGCATCCTGATACCCGGTCATGAGTACAGTCATACCGCCAGCAAGGTAGATCATCTCGCCGTGCACACCCATGACGGCACTTCCCCTTTCCGTACCGTTTGGCATATCCGGCAGCTGTTCCCAGGAGTCCGATGCCGGGTCATAGACATGACAAGTCTTGGATGCCACCCAGTTCATGGACAAACCCGAGACAGTTGGACCCACTGTCAAACCACCAAGTAGGTACAGCTTGCCGTCCACGGCGGCAACGTTGGGGTGGTTGACCTTGTAGGGTGCTGCAGCCCCCGTGCGCCAGGTGTCTGATGCGACATCATAAATTTGCAACAGGTCCGTGGTCTCAGTGCCATTGGCCGTAGGAACGATACCACCAAGGACAGCAATCGTCTGGTTATCGATAGCTGCTGTTCCGTGCTCCTGACGCGCGGTTGGTATGGTGGCCAGGTCCACCCATTCTCCCGACATGCATGATGGAGCCGCTATGGCTATCTCAGACGAGGCCACCGCGCTTACTGCAAGGATCTGAAGAGGGCGCATAATGTATAGAGATAAGATCTAGTGCAAACAGAAAGGATGGGTGGATGAATAGATTCAAAGATGATTGGTTTACACGGAAGAAGGGTAGAAGACTCGACATCAATGAGCTTGGAAGTGCTCTTCGATCTCCTATATATATATCAATGAAAAAGGAGTGACCAAGATCACACTTAATTCGATACAAACATGGTTAAGTGAGATCATAAAGGGCCACTTTATCTGCATCAAGATTTTGGGAGGAAATGAGAAACTTGCAGATCACTTTGGAACCACTGTCAAAATGCTACGGTGGCGAAAATTTATGGTGGCCAATGGGTGTAGCAGCGACATGCAGATTCCTTGCAGATGACCTCGTCTGTCACAAGTAATCGACTGTGCGCCATTTTTCAAGCAGTTGCAACGTAAAAGAGGCCAAGTGATGGGTACTCTTACCGATATTAAAGGGGTGTAGTAATTCACGAGAGCGGAAAATTTGATGTTTATGCACAGGAAAAGTTCCATCCGTCTTCTTGGCGCCCCGAAGCACATGTCGGGCCCAAAGCCACTTTAGACGGTTACTAGTATCAGCAGTACAACTACAAGTATCATATTTAGTTAGCTTTTTCTGGGTGCTCTCAAGTTACTTCCCGTAGATATATCGATTCCACCGCCTCTACACTTGACATCATAGTTCCCGAAAGTTCTAGTAAGCCTACGGACTGATGAAGTCTTTATAACGATTTCAAGACATAGTACAAGCGCAAGAAAATGAGAACAGCAGCCCAAAGTGCTGAGCTTGGGATCTGTTTGCAAGACTGAGTGGCCGACGAGGAGAAACAACGTGAGCCCACACCGCGGTCAACAGGGGAGCACGGGCGATAAAGCGGGACCGATACTTGAGTCTGCCCTAGTCCGGTATTTTTCCATGCTAGACTGTACTAGAACCATAGTATACGCGGAGACTTATCCAGAGTCCCGGCACCCCCTTGTTGATCTCTCGGAACACCAAAACATGAAAGTCTTGGTATAGATGGTGCCCAATGTCAAAAGCCTTCTCGGCATAGTTACCAACCCCCCCAATCCGGATCCCTCCCTGTGGTATCCTCAAGAACTGAATCATGGGTTCTGAGAGCCGAAGTTGGCAGTGTCATTCGCCGAAAAGTCTATTTTAATTATGTGAAATCCTCCGATAGCCGCAGAGATTTGACATGGTTCTTCCTAAATTTACGAGCGATTATCGGATATGGGTCCAATTCAGCTAGGTGGCATTGTAACATGAGCCTCATTGCTTACGTGACAAGCGACCACGTGCCATGTCTTGAATGCAACAAGATATCTCCTCATCAAGCATTCCGCTTCTGCTCTATCCACAATTACTGTGTTATCTCTATGATAATCGATAAGAGCCACCAGGGGATGCAGGAACTCGGCCGTCTTGGATATCTTGCCCCAGTGGGACCGCAGGTTTGTTCTGGTTGAATAACAATTTCGACAGAGCCGAGGTTTGCTCATCTGAGTATCAAATTATGGAGAACTAGATCTGGACTATGAGTTATTTTGTCGAGTGCCCGTAGCCATGTTGCAAACAAGAGGGCCGAGCGAATCGAGTTCGGACGCTAGACTGTTGAGGCCGAGAACTATCATAGTGTGCTCCCATCAGCAAGGAAAGGTAGTGGCTCATATGGGTATATATACACTGACATCGAGCTCAATAACTTAACATCAGATCTTCAGTCATCCTTACTCCAACTAGAAGTCCACGGCCCCAGCGATCGACACCTTGTCAATATGTTGTTCAACACCTTCTCCGTCCTGGCTCTGGCCAATGTTGCTCTTTCAGCAGCTATCAGTTCTACCAACTCTTCGAGTGATGCTGTCTGGGGTAACCAATTCCCCAACTGTACAAGCATCAATCAGAGAAAATCATGGTAAGATCAATGTTTTTACTCAATCGCTCTTCAAACATGATCAAAATTCTAATGCTGGTTCTTCTGGTAGGACTGCTTTGACCGATGCTGAGAAAAAGGCCTACATTGACGCCGAGTTGTGCCTGATGAGCAAGCCACCAAAGCTGGGGGTCACCGGATCTCAAAACCTTTGGGATGATCTCATGTACGCGCATATCTACCAAGCAGGTGTCATCCACAATGACGGACCATTCTTGCCTTGGCACAGACTGTACAGTATGTTTTGCCTCAGTTTCTACCCGAGAAAAAAATTAGAGTCTATGCAAGTGTAATGACTAACATGCGTGCAGTGCGAGTCCATGAGATCTACCTACAGACCGAATGCGGATACACTGGTGCTCAACCCTACTGGGACGAGCAAGCCGACACCGACCTTGCCTCGATCGCCGACTCTGCCGTCTTTGACCCCGTCACTGGTTTTGGCAGCGGCAATCTTGATGCAGACGGTTGTGTGGCAGATGGACCGTTTGTCAACTTGACAATGCATCTGAACCAGACCAGCAACGACGCCAACTTCTGTCTTACTCGCGACTTCAATCAGACGGAATTTTACCAGGCAAACCGAACCTATGTGGATGATTGCATGGCAATTGACAACTACACTGATGCCTGGAACTGCTGGGGAACAAACCCCCATCTGGCCGGACACATGGGTGTTGGTGGAACTGTAAGTGAAAAAATTCAGACCCCCATGATTGAGTTAGAATGCTTACCAGATACTAGATGTTGGATGTCGTATCCAGTCCCGGAGACCCCGTCTTCTTCCTACACCACACCAACCTTGATCGACTCTGGTGGCAGTGGCAGATGGCCGACAATGAACACCGTCTCTACGACATTGGTGGACCCGTTGTTGCGTCCGAGGCTTTCCTGGAGCTGAGCAACCTGGATTATCCTGGTGCCGACCTTTTGGACTACAATGGCGAAGTCGGCAATGTGACAACCCTAGCCCACAACCTGTGGACTGGTGGCTTGCTCCCCAATATTACCATTGGTGACATTATGGATCTTGCCAATGATATGAACTGTGCGAATTACGTCGTCTAAATGCCGCGCACTTGATTTTATTCTCTGCAAAGGTTCGTTTAGACAAGGGGGCAAACCCCAGACATTTCTGTAGACTATAGATAGGATCCGGTACCGGTCGTTTTGGGAACCATGGAAGACAACTAGGGACACTTCGAAAAGCCAACTATAGATCGCATATGTAGCCAATGAACGTATTTACGAGACTCTACTTCTTGAATGTCTAAAAATTCATCATGTCGAATCAATCGCCAGTGGGCTATGACCATGCCAAGTAATGATGGCAAAGTCAGGATCAAGCCGGGCTTTATTTCCAATCTCGCCACTTCCGGTGTTGCTTCATATGTCACAGCCTATTGGAGACTACCAGCGAATATTTCAAACATTATGGATTCCTTTGCTGGAGTTCAGAGATTGATCAGATAAGATAATGTCAAACCTCTGTGGGGGGTGCATCGGTAGCCCGGAACAAACTAACTGATTTGGTGTTCAAGCCTTGCAAGATTTGTATTCCATCATCTCGAGGACACTGCTACAGGTGGCATGTTGACTCCGAATGTTTTAAGAGGACCCACTAGTTGAAGAATAAAAAGAACCTTGTGCTAGATCAAAGTTTATAGTGTCCCGACCCTCAAATGCCTGTCCAATGGTGGAGACTTTTCCGGCAACTCGCGCGAACTCGTGCGAGGGCCCCATTGAAAACCGGGGCTTCTGACACAGGCGTTACTCTGTTAAAAATTGTCCATGAATCACAAATCAAAGGGTTACAAAAGTACTTTGTACCGCGATGATGACGCAAACGCTGTCTTCTCGGCGCAAAAGACCAATTTTGGTAGGACTCTTTACATTCTTGAAAGAGGCACCCATCGAGGATCGCAATCTTTTTATTTTTTGTGTGGAAAGATTGAAGAATTCAGATTACTTTGCCATTATCTAAGCTTGTCAAGACTCCCGTTTTAAGCGCATTAAGTGAACCCGCGGAGACTCTGATGTTTTTCTTCCTCTTTCCTTTCAATTTTCATCCGTTCTCTTGGAATGGCGAGAATATCAAAGACAAGTAAAAGAAATGGAGATGTTCTAATTCCATGTATTCAAGTATAATCGATATTATTTAAGTGGGAAACAAGCGCGAGGGTTATTGCTTCATAGGTGCGATTTCAGGGCAAAGTCAGTTATACACGAAGCATTCAATTGATGTTTTTGCGAGAATATGATCTTCTTTCCCCGGAAAAAATAAATAAATACCCAAAGTATTGATCCTACTATATGGGATATTGGCCTGTTCAAAATGGCTTTCGGACACGACCAAGTCGCAAGTAATATAATACACATTAATCAACGACACGATCATGAAGTTGGGAAATCTCGGGAGATTGGAGGCTGCATTTCATCCAGTGATGCATGACTTTGTAGCAATCCGTCCATGCCACTGACACCATACTCACTGTACGGCATGGCGTACGAATCAGTGAAGCCACCACCAACCGGCCAAAATTGATTCAGTACTTGCGAGGATGCTTCTCCAATGTCCGGGTCTGCTAACATTGACTCAAAACTAGTCTCTGAAATTTGAGCTTGACCCTCATTCCTGCGATTGTGCTCCTCGTAACTATCATGAATAGGCCGTCTTGCGTTTTGCAAGTGTTTGATCAGATCCGAGAGGCTGGTTATATCAGTTGTACTAGGATGTCTCATGCTGACATGCAAGAGATAGTCCAGTACGTGTGCACCCTTGCGAGCTTGGCAAGAAATATTCTCGACACGGCGGAGATGATTTATACTTTGCTGAACCAGTTCGTGTTGTGCCGCAACAACATCAAAGCTTCCTGTGCCAAAGCACAAGAGATTGAGCACGACATAGATGCCAGCAGATATCACTGAGCCTGTCATCGGCCTATCAATACAAGTATCAGCAAATGAGAACGGTGTGCTTCGTTGAAAGGGCTAATGTTGTGCGCCTACCAGAACTTGAGAAACAACAGAGGAATCTTATCATCTGCAACGCGTCGAATGACCCTGGTGGCGGCATCGGTCCCCCTCCTCCAGAGTCGTGTCACCAATTCACTCTTATCACCACCAACTAGGCGACCGAGTGCTATCCTAGCGACGTAGAGTCGCATGAATTCAGGACCAATCGAATACGCAAATCGTTGCCACCCGATAGTTCGAAGATGCGTCGTGGCATATTGATAATCATCGGCCGCAAGATCTCCGCCACTGCTATACAGCACGGGCAGTTGTTGCTGGAAGTTGTCGAGCGCATCCATGGCTTTCTGGACATGCTCGATTGTCATGTCCCGGTCCATTTTAAAGAAGTAAAAGGTAATGTAGGCCATTTTAGCTGTGACGATGTGATGCAGTAGAGATGTGTGAGAACTCGATTCTGATCCGCTGGAGGGTAGGCTGCCATCAATGTCGCTCATGCCTTCACCTCCCGAGTTGTCGCTCAGGGCTTCCAATGCAGAGTCAAATGCGTGCGGATATATTGAGGCAGCTCGTGTACCGAGATTTGATAGCCTAGAGTTGCGTAGTCGTCAATCGTAAGCAAACCTCAATCCGTCCTGGCAATTATCTTGCCTACCTAGGTAGGTACTTACCAATCGCAAATCGTCAAAGTCCACCATAACCGACGGCCCAGCTGCCTCCCACGAGCTGTTGCCCATTCAGGCCTCTCCAGGACTGTCTGATCAAAGCATGTCTCGCTGCCGAGCCGATGCATCCTCAGCGACCTGGCCGTTTGTATCGCCAACCCCATCATGAGCCACTCACGCTCTGATTCGTCGAAGTGCATATTGCATAATGTCAATATTGCAAATGTTTGCACCGCGTGTATACTCACTCGGAACTGGAAATCGGCTGCTTTAAAGTTATGCACGGCGCGGTGATACCATTGTTTCGAGTATCTGATGCCAAAAGGCTCAATCCCTAAGTGATCATCGGCTACTTCGTGCCCCATGAGCTGTGTCAGAACCTCATTCTCCATGTAGTATGATCCTGTCTGTTCAATGCAACTGTAAGTTTTTTTCCCCCCGAAACTTTCCAAACATGATATGTGAGAATACTTACAGCCAGGAGACTATAGTAGACAGCCATCCAGGAGGGTTCCTCGAGCGTCCCGTCGCCACACTCTAAGGCATCCCACATGGCCGTATGTTCAGAGTGGAACTGCGAGGCGCTTATAGCACAGTGAATCCAACCAAGTTCAGCAATGGAGAATTGAATGATACTCTCGCTTTGTTGGCGAGTAGGCCAAGAAACAAGGCGAACCTGGCTTGGGTCGTTTCGACATTCCGCTGGTGGTGTCCCATACTGGACGCTCTCGAGTGTAGACTCGAATGCTGCGTGATCATTGGCAACACTATGTTGAGCGCCTAAAGAGGCCGCTCTGGGAGCACCATCATGTAGCGGCGGACATCGTGAAGATGATGCAGACGCAGATGATGGGGGTAGCAGCAGGGTTTCTAAAGAAGGTAAATGTGTCTCCTGCTTTTCTGTGGCCAACGCCACTTGGAGCTGAGCTATTTGGTCGCGCAACGCCGAGTTCTCGTTTCTCAGTCCTTCCACAGTGGATGGCGCTGTGCTCCCTTCATCCACCGCTCTGTTGGCAGATCATGTGAGTACTTGTGCGTGATGTACGTCCCGTTTTGAAAATGATCAAGGTATTTTCCTAGTTGTACTTACACACTTAATTTGCCCCGCCAGTACACAATTTCGCGCGTACATTCATGTGCCGTCTTTGACTCGATGCACTGTGTGCAAGGAATAGTCTTGCTACACTTTACTCTCCGTCGCCGACAGGTTGTACAACTGCGTGGAAGCCGCTGCGTCTACCGTGGTTCTGAAGACATGATGCTCTTGCGAGACAGAGTTTCGGACGCGATTACATCAGGGACAGATTTCCATATAACCTAGAGGGGTGGTAAATTTAAGCATTTCACCAAAACAACAAAAGTAAAAAAACAGGCTCAGCTCGGCCCGCTGGAGGCTCCCGCCCCACCCCCCGGAAACCGGAGTCAGGCGGGCCAGTCTCTCACTAATGAGCGCCATCTATCCCCTGTGGATCTCGCTGGCCCCATCGAATAGAGCTCGTAGGTAGGGCTGAATACTGCTCGTTGCGGATGGGAATCATGATCCCAATTACGTACCTGATAGATACGGGTTGTCTATAATTCTATCTTATAATCAATTTTACCATCAACGATAAGCGGTGTGAAGTATGCGTGTATTATGTAGATATTCTAATCAAGTCTTCAAGCCCATGTGCTCAATCTTGCTACCGTCGTTCGAATCCACGTGCATCTGTGTAACGGGCAGTCTCGTATGCGCACTCGAGCTCAATGGCATGATCTTTAAAACTGCCTGTGGGTATATGGAGGGATGGCTGCAGTATCGGTCGTCGATTGTCGCGGACGTAGGGCCCGGGGCGCCAAAACTCTGGAGTGAACATGGGGTAGATGATTGGAGCGGTTACGGCAATGAGCCCAACACCTAATTCGCGAAACCCCCATAGGTTGATGGTGATGACGGTCGGCTCCCCGACCAGCGTCAGCGTGACCCGGACAATGGCTGTGGATATCACAAACACGCCTGAAGACAACAGAACCGATACCCCTAGTTTTCGTCTTGCGGATACGCGGAGATGCTTCAGGATCGGTAGCGGGATGGACATTAGCGCTGCGTCGCTCGTGACATTGAAGATGGAGAGAACCACGAAATTCTGCGGCCGGTATGTACAATTTTCACTCGGCAGTGGCCAAACTTGCCAATTGCGCCATATCCTGCAAGTAGATCGTATCAGCACCTTAAACGAAGGAGTCGAGATATTTGTTGCAAGAGGTACGAACGGGTAGCAAGAAGTGAGGGCCATGAGGGAGACGGCGATGTACGATGCGGTGCAGAACCACCATAAAAACGTCATTGTCTTTCTGCGTAGCACCCCAATCGTGATGCGATTATAGAAGTATAGTACCGAGAACTTCAGCGTCCCTAAAATAAGCAAGCATTAGTCAGCTCAGAACGGCTCGCGCGCTTGGGATGTATTCACATATGCACCCGCTATAGATGAAAAAGGACGCGTATTCGATCTGAGATCCTTTCCTCAATATGCGGATATCGTCAGCTGTCAAGAGATGAACCTTTTCAGGTTCAACATTGAGGCTGGCCCCTGTGTAATAGGTGATGTAAACAATGATGATGCACGCGGTGTACAGGAACAGATACTGCAACCGTTAGCACATGTTGGCCCCCAACCCTTGTTATATGCATCATCCATACCAGCATTGCCAGGTAGTCGTCTCCGCGGAAACCCCCAAGACCGACAGTACGAAGCCGAGTAGCATAGCGCATCATGATTATGAGAACCCCGAACCCATACCATGCCTACAAAATCGAATTACATGTTAGCACGAGGAATTGGTTGGCATCGCAGTGGGAGGGGAGAGGCACCATGCACTCCGGTATGTATGAGTCGGCCTTGGGTAGAGTGACAGCAGAGCTCGGGCTCTCCATCACGGACGGCTGTCGTCAAAAGACGTTGGCTTGGCGTTTATCATGACAGTCGCTGGCGGTATCATGTCTCAGACGAGTGGTGCCGACTCCTGAGACCGAGTGCACAACAGTAGCGGCGGCGGGCGGCCGGATGCCAATGAGGACAAGCGGGCGCGAGGGACTTGCAATGGGTAAGGAGAGTGGCGGAATGTTTAAGTTGAGCTGATGGAGGAGGTAGACTCGATATTGGGTCTGACCTCTTCCTAGCGCCCACCGCAACTCCGGATAACCAATTTGGCGACGTGCCTCGAGTCAAGCTGCCATACAGCCATGCTTGATCGATGTGCGCTTGTCCGTGACATCCTTGGTCTAAAATAAGGTTCGCCGGAAGTTCTGGAGACGACGCCCATTCGGTGCTGGTAGCTTAGTGTCCCAAGGCCTGGTCCAGCGTTTGACAGACCGCGCACCGTCTAGCAAAAGCATTTTTGAGGTTAGGTAGGTAGAATTGAGAAAAATTAGACAGAACTTTATCTGTGCAGGCTGCGATCAAAATTCCCATCGTGGACTGCCTACAGATATTATGAAAGCATAACCTCCTCCGGCACGTCGACACTCCGGACTCGTTCGACCAATGAGCACTCAATGCTCATGCTGGACGGCGCACCACAAACATTTGATTCCTCGTCTTGCAGAAGATAGATCCTCCTCTCGCATTGGAGATGCAAGGTTGCCGCTATCCACTTCAATCTCCTCACTAACCATTCTGAAGCCGTTGAACCCTTGCATCTAGTCGGATAAATGCTCTGCCATCCTGTGCTACGCATGAACTGACGAATGGCCGTGGCTTGGTGATATCTTGATTGAGTAGTGGTATCTCTTTCAGGTCTGTTTTTGCCTTTGAATGACCGTTGCCCGCCGCTTAACGCTTTGGCCAGGAACAACTGAGGGGCCTCCGTGCATGTATGCTCGTCGAGCAAAGCGGTCTATGACATAAAGGCAGTGCAGCTTGGCACGGGCTCATCGGTCACACTAGGGCGCCCAGTGCTATAGGCCAAGGTTGTATATGTTTGGCTGGATTCACATCAGACATGGTCGTCTTGGAATGAACCTCAATTTAAGAAAAGACAACCGGATTTCAGGCCGTATGCATCACGACTGGAATTTCTAGTTGATAATTATAATTTTGCCACCTGCACCCTACATATATACATTTGATGAACACCGGCCTCTCTACGCACAGTACAATCAAGACGTCCTCCGTTTGGGTACGCGCACATATTCAATCCATCAATGTAGTCATTGATGCACATATTTCTGGTTCTAGAAACGTATGACCATAGATATTGTCTTAGAAGTCCACATATGTTGGGGTTGACTGGCACACTTTTCGTCCTTTACGACGTGAATAGATTATTACCAAAACTCGGAACAACTTTCAACGAAGCATATTAATAGGTTGAATTTTGCGATAGGCAAGCTGCTTCCGATGCATTAAACTATCCTAAGGCCATTAGGTGGTGCACTGGATAGGAAAAGGGGGAAAATTAAATGAAAAAGGACAGTGGCAAGTGTCCAATGTCGTCATTTTCCTGTTTTGCTGTGATCACGATGCATTGCGATATTACACGCTGCGCGTTGATGTTTCCAAGTTCCAAGAACTGACACATCAGTGCAGAAAGTGGGCTGCAAGCCCCGCAATGCCAGAACAAGTCGGTGGTTGTCATTGCGAGCGGTTGGGTATGGGATCAAGGAAAGTGGTTAGCGGTGGGCATAGGAACTACAGAGCTTTTGGATTTTCCGGGAGGAATTTGAAGAAGTCGACACATTCTGGTGGAAGCTAAAGTCGACCTCTTTTTGGAAGAAAAAAAAAACAAATAGAAATAAGAGATATTTAGAAAAGGGCAAGATCTGGCCCCTACTCGCGTATCTGCACTGAATATATGTAGTATAAACGCCAGCGTGAAGCGAGCAAGACCATTATTAGTCTTAGGTGCTCGGGGGTGATAAACTGGCTATGGAATCGACACTTGATAGATGAGAGTTTTAAAGGTTTTCAGAACATAATCAGAGGTGGGAATGTCAAGGTCTTCGGCAGCTCAACATGAGAGACCTTTTCTTGATTAAATGGAGTCTGTCAGGGAAAACCCGACCACCACGTCCGTGCCCCGGGTAGTCGGAGAACTCTAGGGCCCCGATCCAGCTGCGCCAGGGTGCCTTCGACTGCCGGGAGATGCCCGCTGGACGGGAGTGTAACGGGCGCTAGGGCTAGTGCAGTGTGCCACTGCGGACGGGAATGCAATCATACCCCCCGTGAATGGCTAGAATTTATAGGTATTGTTGCAGAATGCCGCATGCAGAATACTACGCTGCAGCATGCACTGCTGCCGAATGCCGCACCGGGATCCTATACACAGCCAAGGACATTTTATACACATCTTGATTTATGAATATGGTGGCTCAGTATAGATTCGCAATGACGGAATTTGTATATATAGACAAGATATCTACCCAGTCTGGAGATGGTGAACTTGAATCTATATTCCACATTATCACAATCATCATCCTCTCCGTCTGGCACTTGCAATCATGAATATCGATTATATTTCCGCCCAAGCTTTCGGCAGTTGGTCCGCAGACCAAGCAAACCTTGCAGCATTCGCTGTCGCGATTCTGGTCTGTCTTTATAAACCTCAAAAAAGATTTCTTACTCATGCTATATAGTTTCTATTTTCTGTCATCGCCATTGGTATTTACCGAATTTGGTTTCATCCGCTCTCGGTATTTCCTGGTCCAAAACATCTAGCCATCACCAGTCTCCCAGAGCAATGGAACAGCCACATACGGGGAACCTGGTTTCGTGAAGTTGCCAACCTCCACCGGCGCTACGGACCCATTGTGCGCACCGGCCCAAATCGAATTGCTCTCGACGGCAGTATTGGCTGGCCACAAGTCTTTGCCCACAAGACTGGCATGCCAGAGTTCACCAAGAGCCCAGATTTCAACTTCAAGGGTGATTACCACAGCATGATTGGAGCAAGTACCACCGAGACTCATCGCCGCCAACGACGCACACTTGCGCATGCCTTTAGTGATGCCGCTCTGAAGGAGCAGGAAACCATCATCACCAAGTACATTGACCTCCTTCTGGATCAACTGGGCAAGAAGACTGAAAATGGTTCCACTGTCAATATTGTCGACTGGCTGAACTTCACCACCTTTGACATTATTGGGGACTTGACCTTTTCTGACCCATTCCACAGTCTCGAAGGTGGAGTCTATAGTGCTTTTGTCCTCAATTTCTTCAAAGGAGTCCGTGGTGGCGCGAGGCATCGTCTGATGACCTTTTATCCCCTGATGAAGCCCATTATCTACTTGATTTTTGGCAAAGAGGATTTGGCCATTGAAAAGGCAACTCGAGAAATGGGAATGGCCAAGGCTCAATCGCGCATGTCTCTCGGTGCCGAACCCAAGGATGGCCGTCGGGACTTTTCCAGCTATATGCTGGCCAAGGATCACAACGGGGCAAAGAAGATGAGTGATTTCGAGGTCCTCTTCAACAGCCCCATCCTTATTGGAGCGGGAAGTGAAACAACCGCCACAGCGTTGTCGGGGTTCATCTTTTATGTGGGAAGCAACCCTATCGTGTATGAGCGCCTTGTTCACGAGGTGAGGGACGCATTCAATGACGAAGGAGAGATCAACATGAACAGTGCGGGTAGGCTAGAGTACCTCCACGCTGTTCTTGAGGAGATACTGCGCGTCTACCCACCCGCAGCTGAGACGCCCCCCAGAATCAGTCCTGGGGCATATATTGAAGGCAAATGGATTCCCAAAGGAGTAGGTTTTGTCCTTGTAAGAAATATCAGCCTGTCATACTGACCCCTTCTCAGACCTACTGCTCCGTGTACCAATGGGCAACTTTCCGCAATCCCGACAACTTCGCGAATCCCGACTCTTTCGTCCCTGAACGATGGCTCCCTGCCTCGCATCCTTTGTATGACCCCATCTACTCTAATGACGACAAGGCAGTATTCAAGCCGTTCAGCTTTGGTTCTCGCGACTGTATTGGCAAGAACCTAGCATACTCTGAGATGCGGGTGGTGGCCGCCAGATTGCTATACCGGTTCGATTATGAGCTAGCTCCAGGACAAGAAAAGTGGCACGAATCCCAACACACGTTTGTGGTTTGGAGCAAGGGTGCTCTGAACATTCACTTGAGGCCTCGAAAGGATAACTGATTTCGACATTGTCAATAATCAACGTCTGTCAGTCTGTCGGCAATGCAGTCATCCACTCGAGAAATGCATGTTTAGGTGCAATTCTCTCATTTCATCTTTATGCTTAGCAGCCCCTACTTATTTCAATCCATCACAAAATCAGAAAATGACTACCTCTTTCATGCTCAGAGTGAATGTGGATAGAACATGTGAATGACATAATGTCTCTCGTCTTCGTAACCGGGAGTTTGCATGTCTGATCAATTTTTGGCTGTGTTTTGGACAGGGTGATCACCTGTGGAGCTTATAAGTGTGCATTCAATGTTGCCGCCACAGCCCAAATCTCCACCTATGTGCTTATCCTGGCAGCCAACCTTTTCCCTAAAGTTTTCGCGCCTGGTCCTTTCCTTTCCAACGCACCTTGTGTATGTATCGCGACAGCTGTCCACGACTTCTTTCGCTGCGGTCAGTACGTCGGGTCTGCAGCTGCGAGGTGGATTGACATTAATCACTTTTCAATCTGATGATACGTGTAAGAATGGCTTTTCATCTATTGTAGTCTATTTTAATCATGGGTATATGTCTACTTTTCTACAGGATCTCTTCAGGTGTAACAACGACCCAATTCTTGTCCGCAGTGACCTCGCGACCGTTCTCGGCTTGGCCTTGTGCGGCCTCCGCAATCATTTCCTGTAGCTCCTCATAGTAGGCGTCCTTGCGATTGATCCAGAGATGAATACCGCCCTTGGAGACGTCGACTCCGTGGAACTGCATGTAAGTGTCACTGCCCGGGGTATCGCCAGCAGCCAGGACGGGCAGCTTCCAGTCGTCAATGTAGGTCAAGATAGCGGCCCATTTGCCCGCGAACCAGGTGGCGGGCGTGTTGAGGTACGGGCCAAAGACCAGGTCAAGGTTGTCGTCAGGGTTATACACATTGTCGGTGATTTGGCGGCGCGCCGTGGTCAAGGAACCGTCCGTTGCGTTACGGAGGAACGTGGACACGCCAATGACGTTTTCGGGCGGCACGTTGTAGCCATAGACCGGGTCACTGGCCACGAAGCGGACCAGCTCTTCAGACGCCGCCGAGATGACGTAGACGGCGATGCCGTTTGCCATGAGGACATTATAGAGCTCGGCCTGGGCGGTAAAGACGCGCGGCGGCGACACGCTGTCGTCTACCAAAGTCTCGTTGCTCCAGTATTGCACGGGGAGCGACGAGTTGAGGGCCATGAGGTTATCGACGTGGCCCTTCAGCTCGCGCAGCGTCATGCCGGCCCACACCTGCGCTGCCCACGGGTAGCACAGCATCTCATCCATATCGCATAGGCGCAGATAGTAGCTGTACAACGATTCGGTATAGTTGGCCGTGTCCTTGAAGTCAATCAGGCGCAACGAAGGGTCCATAGAGTCGCGCGTGAGCACGCCAATGCTCTCCAAGTATGGGATGAGCGACTCCTCTAGATCGTATCGGTATGACGTATTGTCCATGTCAAAGACGGCATAGTTGCTCTGGTTGGCATTGCGAACAATCATTTCGCTGAGCGCCGCAGCAGCGGCCGGCGGCCAGTGTCGCAGGAGCATTGGCGCCGTGCCGTTGGTAGTAGCGTTGAAGGACGGCGCCGCGTGGACAGCAACGAGGCCTGCGAGCCAAATGGCTGCGGCTTGTGACGTGCGCGAGA
Organism: Pestalotiopsis fici W106-1; assembly: GCF_000516985.1. Classification (NCBI taxonomy): domain Eukaryota; kingdom Fungi; phylum Ascomycota; class Sordariomycetes; order Amphisphaeriales; family Sporocadaceae; genus Pestalotiopsis; species Pestalotiopsis fici. The sequence goes on along the minus strand of NW_006917092.1, from coordinate 3,400,392 downwards.
ACTTCATCTTGGCAGTTTGGAACTAGGGCGTCGGCCTGTCAGACAACCTGTCACTGCGAATTGATTGAAGTAGACAATGACTGCTGCACTACTTCAAGACCAACTGCGGGAGTGGCTGGCGCCCGTCAAAACGGCGCAGACCACACTTATAATATCGCGACGACGGCGCCGGCGAGGTTTGCCGATGCTATCTATCCCCATGCCATCATGGCCCCTAGACCGGCGGGTCTGGTATCTCTGCTCCGTGGCTAAGGGAGCGAGAGCCGGGGGGGATCATCGGGGTTTTGTGGAGTCTAATCTTGGCAATCGAGAGCTGCTCCTTGTAGCAACAGCAGCACGATTACCCAGAGATGGCAGATTACTACTCATGATCCTTGCTGTTGGCATTCTTGGGCCGTATTGGCAATGGCAGGGTTCTGGTCGTGACGTCGCTATCACCGGAGAAGGTTCGGCAGGAAATCAATCAGTGATACCTGAATTCGATCCGACAGCCCAAGAAAAAAAACCCCCCACCACGCCCTGCCCAGGCTTTTAGCGAGATCGCGGCAAGGCACCAGCGATTGCATGCACTGATTTTGCATCTCACCCTGAGCGATAGGACTTCAAATCCACTGGTCCGAAATTCGGTCTTATCGAAGAATTGCCCTGACGCTTTGCTTGATTATCCCTAGATCGCCAGTGCGCAGTACTATGTACATTGTGGAAGGCAATGTGTAAATACCGTTACGCAAAAAGTCGGCCCCCGTCGATCAAGGGTTGACAAACCAGAGGCCATGGACCATGAAAGCAGCCCAGTGGTAGGGCTGTCTCAAATCTTGGCCCAGCTCCCCTTTCATCATCCTCCTAATCGTAATTTGGAGGGCTTTGGCCACGTGCAGAACTTCTCCATTCTCTCTGGCAGGTCCGGCGTTGCTGTTGTTGTCATTACTCTTGTGATCCCTACTCACCGTGGATAGCTCCCGGTAAAAGGCCTCGCTAAACTTGCGTCCCGTAGCACTATCGATAGGCCAAATGGTACCTAGAACCGACGAGGCCCCGGCGTAAAGCAATGCCGGCACTATGCCCAACGGCTCGTCACCGGGTGCTGATTCTTGTCGACCCGAGTCACAAGCAATAATTGTCAAGTGCATTCCAGCAGGGAGTTTAGCCGTGAATAGCTCGGTTACATCAAGCTCCTCGATTGCACCATCTGTTTCTCCTTCTGGTTCCGCTTCTTCTTCAGTCGCATCGCCGTCATCGTCGGCGCTGCCAGGCGCAAAGACGTCCGTTCCATTGCTCAGGCACAGCGAAGATTTTACTATATCCTTGGAGACCCGCGCATGCCCATGATAATGCATCCATCGGCTTTGGCAGGCTTGCTCCAAAAATCGAGGCTTAGTCGCCTCAGGGCCAAGGAATACCTGTCCAGAAAGTAGAGAAGAAATATGTTTTATGTTTTCGAAGATGGCCTCTCGTTCGTCGACGTGTTCAGGCTCTTCGTACACCCCGAAAAAGGAACAGGGGATGATTGCCGCCGTATTGTCATCGCATAACACCTCGCAACGTCTCCCGCCAGAAATGTTGTCCGTTGTCGCGGTTTCCGTATCGTCAAGTGACTGGGACTTAGAAGACGGGGCGCGAAAAAGAATCTGGCGGAAAGTCGAGACGGTTGATGCATATACCACCAAATTCCGATCAATTAGCGACAATCCTTGCACAAACAGGGCATGAAGTGGCAAGTTCTTCATCAGCCCAGGCGGAGTCAGGACAAGGAGATCGTCTTGGCTGGTCAACTCGTCTAGACCCTCTACCAAGCCATTCATCTTCTTAAGCAAGCGGTTACCCGCTCCCCTACTGAGAGGAGGTTCTGACATTTCTGGATATCGAAAGGCCTCATCCAACCACTGCGTCACGTCGGCAGCGGATAAAGAAAGCTTTCGCATATGGGTAGTGCCATTCAAGTGCCGTACAAAAAGGACGATGTTGCGACTTGCAACATCCATTTCCATGGGCGGCACGAACCAGTCAACAAATTTGACCTGAGCAACATTCAAGCCTGTATTTCGCAGGGCCGGTCCGAATTCATTGCCAATATCAATGTCGAGGATACCTCGCTTGATGTGATTCACTTCCTGAAGAAGGGAGTTCTCGGCCATGTTCGTACGCAGGACCGCAAGCCGCCGAGACACGAGGACGTGGTTCCCCTCGTTTCCGGCCAGCATTTCTAGCAACATCTGCTCCTCGTGCACAAGTTTGCGTGCCTCTGGGTCTTGGGCTATCCTACTAGAGAGGCTCTCAGGTAGGAGGATCGTGGCCCCGAGGGCATCAGCAAAGGCTCGCGACTTTCCTTTCTGCATCCAGACCCAAATCATGCCCTCATCGCCCAGTCGTAGCGACACCTCGACTCCGATTGATAACAGTTTCAGACATGACTCTTGGGCCACCAACTCTCGTTTTCTCATGAGGGACGCCATGCCCTGAATCGGAACAATGCTACATCTCACTAATCAATAATATTAGCACATTTCCCACTGGCCCCGATCGAATAAAAAAAAAAACTGTGTTAGAACGGAGTAACGGTGGGCAAGCACTGTGGACTAATAACTTACTCCGGTCGACGATTTTTTCTGTCTTTTCTACTTCTGCTAGGAACGCGGTCAACATACCATGCGTATTGCCCTGCGGGAATATTTTAACATAAGTCCGAAGCTGCCGCCACACCTCAACCGTGCAACTGGTGACCAGATCCACACCATCCGTCCGATGATACAAATCTAGCGCTGCCAGAGCAAGTCTCAAGGAGGTTCCGAGCAGTTTTCCTGCATTTTCCAAGCCTTCTGCATTCCCGGATGCTTTAATCGTCTGCCAGGCCCATAGATTAGTTTGTATCGATGCATTCAAGTATAGCCCAGCCACCGTGACTAGGCGAACATTTGAGGCTGTCTTGGCTTCTGAAAGAAGGTCGTATATCACGTTGGAGCTCTCGTGGAACTTTTGCTTGCGCATGAGGACGCGTATCTCTAGCTGTGCAACCTCAATGCGATTTTCCATGCTGGTATCGTTTGTCAACGTAGCCTTTGCCCGGCCAATCCAGGTATGCAGGTTGTTTTCCGCCTCCTCATTCGGATCGGCGCAGTGGGATAGTCGATGATTCTCCCAATTGGCAATCTCTTGGCATTTCAGCCTCTCGTTTTGCTTGAGTCCGTGTTCTGCATCCAAGTCTGCCCACCTGAGTAGAAAGTCGGCCGTGTCTGTGATCCAGCGCGTCTGTTCAAGGGATCCATCCTCATGCTCCTGCGTCATTCCATATCGGACGTGGCCTTCGAGCATGGCGGCGTCGGACTGGTCGGAATAAGGCAACCCGGACTCTGCAATTCCGAGGGCCTCCTGTGCACACCGTAGAGCAGCTTCATGTTTGCCAAACTTCTGATATACTTGGGCGAGCATCAAAACCATTCCGTAATGGTTGCGAGGCGATACCTCGGCTGGCAGATTACCGAGGTAGCTCTCCAAGCACTGAAGAGCGAAGCCAAATTCGGGGGCTTTGAGAGCTGCTTGGCTTATCGCGTGAAGTAGTGAGACTTGCCTCAGCATCTCGCCGCCTCCGACGCAGATCTTCTCGTCTAGAAGTCGTACAGCATCATCCATCTCATGGAATCGGTCGTCGGCTGCCATGTCTGGAGAAATAGCATTCATAAGACACCTCGAACCGTTTTGCAAATGATCGATTTCGTAATAGCGCTTAGCGAGCCGTAGCCTCTGTCCAAATCCCTCCCACGCTGAAACGAGGCTTTGACGGCTAGCACTGTCCAGTAATACTAGGTCAAGATCAATGTTCCCAAAGGTATGAGAGCTCGTTTCAAACAGTTGCCGGGCTTCTGCGACTAGACTTTGCTGTTCCTCCATCTTACTCGGGTTGTCCTCTGCCGTTTCATCGAGTGAAAGAATTTCAACGACGTCTGTCAACGTATTGGCTCTCTCAATGGGCCAACGTTGGGGTTCTAAAAGTTGTAGAAACGCTTTGAGCTCGTTCAGCGCATCGCCCCGATCTTTCATTATGCTCGCTTCAAAATACATGAGCATCCTGGCTTCATACATCATTTCAGACACCTGGAGACGTTGACGGAAAGACCTGAGGTGATTTATTGCCGCAACTTTGGTCCTTTCTACGTCGAGGAGGCCCTGGTCCGCCGCAACTACTAATATTCTCCAGTAATAGTGTATCAATAGTGTCTACAGTCTTGATGTCAGACAACGTGCCACTTGATCATCTCCAATCGGTGTAGAGGAGCACAGAAGGGGCAGAGGTGAAGCTAGGGAGACTGACTTCGTAATGTGCAATGGTGTCCGTGTTTTCCGGTACTGAGTGGGAGGTCGTCGCAGAAGAATCCACCGTGTCGCTCAACGAAATTTGTGCTATCAGCGGAAGCTCGCATTGACCCTCGGTATCCCCCAAACTTGTCGGCTCATATGGTGGCAATGACGGATCGTGGAAATTCCAAGTGTTTCCAACCCTACGGGCTATCTCTAAAGCCGTCTTCAATTTAGAGTAGCGACCGATACCGATGAAAGCGCTCAGCATTTTAAAAGCCGCAACTTCCACAGCTCGGTCATGATGCAAGACATTGACGGCGTCATACTCATCCCACCTGGACTCGAACGCAACTTCGCAGGTCTGGGCAGCCAGGCGCCAGTGCCCCTGGACCAGATACAACTGGGCGATTTCGATTGCGACATTACTCGAAATTTTCACCTCACCCGGCAAGTTAGCGATCAATTGATCAGCCTCAGAAAACCGGCCAGTTGACCTTAAGCGTCTTATACTCTTTCGAACTGCGATCGGGTCATGTGAAGCCATATCGAAGATGAGTGCGCCGAAGCTTTACCACAATCAGTCACCTGCGTGTGGAACCAGATATTAGCTAGATGAATGCAAGGACAGCATCGCAACAGCTGGTTAATCGGCCACGAACCAAACGTTTATTTGTCACAAGAAGAGAGCTAGAGAAAAGACATTCTTTTCTTTTTCCTCTCGCTGCCTGATGAGCCGGCCAAGCCACAATCCTTGGCAATTGGGCACCCGGCAGCCTCTCTCACATTGTTCTTCCTGGTTGAAACTTTTCAGCTCACCCCACGCTTCTTCCCCTCTCTACAGGGGTCGAGTATTTTCTAATGGGCACCAGTGCAGTCAGCTCTTCTCAAAGTCACCGTTGCCCCGCACTGTTCCATGATCAGTCCGCGTTATGGAGGACAGCAAGGAGGACAATGTCCCCGTCCAAGAACAACACCGGGAGCCACAGTCGGGCTTGGGATTCGAAGATTCATTTAAATTTGACAAACCGGACACCCAACTCGCCATTCGCAATCAGGGCCGGGTAAACCGACAGCTGGCTACACACGAAACGCTGGGTCGCACGGGCTACAGCGCATATGTGCGACACGTGCAGTATGGGTCGTACCAGGAAAAGCCCGCGTGCCTCGTAGTCGTTGATTTCTCATTCAGGTTCCCGACGCGGTCCAACAACCGCTTCACGTCGGCCTATATCGAGGTTCGTTTTGAAAAGGCGCCGCAGGGAGCATCTGAGCCACATGGTTCCGAGGACAGGGCATCGTCGTCGCCTGATGACCCCGAGGTGGTCAACTTTGCGCCAAAGCAATTGAGCGACAATGCGCCAACAGAACGCAAGGTGAACCGTCTCTTTGAGCTCGAAGTTCCCTTCAAAGTCGAGGTACCCTATGTCTCAATGGGCTTCTCGTTTAAGCGGTCGGCAGGTTGGGCCCGGACAGAAGAGGGCCGGGGCCGGGTGCACGGCGGATTCTACCAAGACGACGACCATGATGACGGGGCCAACGGTGTGACATGGGACGTGGAAGAAAATCACGTTAGCAAAGAGGGCATCGTGCGCGACCTGCGCACGCTAGTGATGCTGCGCTGGCGACCCGAAGCGCCCTTTCTCATGCACGTTCGCGTCAAGCCCGTCGTGAGCTTTGCCCTCGACGCTCGCAGGCTGGTAAGACGTCTTGTCGGCGAACGTGATGAACCAGTTGCTCTGGATGGGTGCAGCCAGATGGGCAATCCAGAGTGCTTGGCCAATTCCAATTTCGACTCGGAGGACTTTCCGTGGCATGCTCTACTTATTGAATCTTAGCTGCGGCTTTCTGTGGTTGTATCTCACTAGTTTCCATCAAATACGGTTGTGCTTTTACAGACGACAGCGTTGTTCGGAATTGTTCGGAGTCGTGATTCGCATGAAGAGGATGGTAATGACTACAATCAGCACCATGTTGGTAACCAGCAGACATTGCCGTCGTCATCAGGAGGCGCAGTTAAGCACAATTGGATTGAGTTAGACGGGCATGCTGGAATTGATGTAGCTAGAAGTCAGTCCGCACCTACAAATTGTGAGATCAGATGAGAGTTGCATTGAACAGCACCTCTTTCGGAAGTGCATCACATATTGCTAACTAGTACCATTTAATCCGTGCCTGTGATGGAAGGGACGTTAAGCCAATCAGGCGGTGTCTGGCGAGAGTCAATTATCTATGTACTGAATGATCAGCACCTACTCACGTACAATGACAATATCACAAAGCTCTAGAGCAGTTGGTCGAGTCTTGGTGCATGAGGTCCATAGGCGTAGATAGCATGCCAGTTCTATTATAAAAGCCGGGCTTGATCAATTCTCAGAACTAAGCTCCATATTCGCTACTGCAGGCGGGACCTTCATATTGTTTCCTTAGTCATATACCTCTCATTCTTTTCTGCTTCCCAAGATGTCGTCGACCCGAGGAAGAAAAGGCAAAGTGATCGCAACAGAACAAGACATTGCAGCTGAGAAAGCCATTGGCATGATCAATGTTCTCCAAGGCATTGCCTGGAACTTTTCCCCTGGAACCGACGCCTTCACACGCAGCATTAGGACTTCTCCGAAAACGAATCCATACACAAAGAAGGAGATCAACGAGTTGATCTTCGGTCACTGTGCTGCTGTATCTTCTCATGACGATGAAGTGCAAACATTCAAGAATCGGATTGGATTCATGCCAAGCGCGGCACAATCATTTGAGGCAATCGAGGGACAACTCAAATACGTCTTCTCGCAGTTGGACCAGGCCTTTTTCTTCGGGTTGCTACAGGGTGATCAAGTCCGAAGCAATGGACGACGCCTTGTTCACCTTCGAGTGCAGAGAAAACACGAAAGCGACCACCGACGAGGTGCCTTCATTCCGCAGCAAATGTGCATACGGGTCTACGTGGCAGATGACAGGCAGCTTGGAAAGTACGTTGCAACACTTGCCCATGAGATGGCGCATGCATTTTTGTTCGTATTCCCCCGGGATTTTACAATGACAAACATGCCGGATGGCCATCCGAGAGGGAACCACTCGCCAGAATGGTGCCGACTGACACTTTTCATCTTACATACACTTCTTAGTTAGAAACCAGAAGATGCATGTTTTTTGGAAGCTCTGGGTAGAGTGCAAGCCAAGGACAGTTACGCCATCATAGAGCAACAAACACAAGCCCAAGGCAGGGACTATGTTTTTGGAAGTTCGGTGCTTGTTGCCAATCGTTTGACACATGGTGCTGCTAATAGTCAGACTTTTGTCCCGGCGTATCCCACGACAAGCTCACTGCCTGCCACCAGTAGTACTATGTATGCTCCGGATCATTCGCTTTATACGTCGACTTGTGGTCCCGAAAGCTCTATACCTGTTGTTGTGAGCAGTTCGACATACAGTCATCAGGGTGCTGTTAGCGCCCCGGCGTTTGCTTCACCATCTAATGCCCCGGACAATGTCTCTTATGGTCCGGCTTATGGCCCAGACTATGAACTCGATGGTGCAGCAGAGAATGGAGAAGCTTCAATGTACAATCCCAGCGATTTGTCTGCTGAGCAGGGTTATGGCATTCCGGCACATGCTTCCCAAGCACTGATACATGAAGCCGACAGTTCAATGTACAGTGCCGAGAATCCAACTCTTGGCCACCCAGATTATACCCAAGAAACTACGGAGCATGTCGCAGAAGGTTCGATTCATACTCACTATGGATCAACTCAACACAACGCGGTGAGCGATAATCGACGAGCCCACGAGCGTTACAGCCGTTCCGCAAGGGTCCAGAATCACCACACAAAAGATTTCAGGAGGAATTATCACGGAAAGAGCCAGCATCGCAGTGACAAACATGATGGGTCCTGCCGTCAATCGTAATAACTCGACTTAACGCACTTGTCTCGATTGGCCTCGTTATCTTAGAAATTATATCTACGCGACGAACATTACTCGTGCGATAACATTGTAGGAGATCAGAAAGGAGTAAACTATATCGTAGGAAATGCTTGACTATAGGTGCTGATGTTGAAAATCAATGGCTGTTTGTTGGGTCTGGGTGTATGAAGCCTTGCTGGCCCATTGGAACTGAACGACTGCGGACTGTTCACAGACTTTTCTTCATAGTCGTCTTCTTCTCATTACAGACCCAAGTCGTTTCGAATACGAACATGCGGTATCAATGGCATCAAAATGCGGGATTACAGCGTCGTTCCTGGCTTTGCGCCGACCAACACCATCCAGATTGCCTCCACAATTGAGTTGCATCGACGGCAACCAATTTTGTCACAGGCCTGAGCAGATTTGACATTATAATCGTGAGTGGTTCATTATTCATTTCTCGTTCGTTGCAAATATCGATTATGTAACATAGAGAACCAGTATCCCCGCAAGCTATTCGGAATAGTTCGCCTATAGCTTAGTTTGCGATCATACCGGTTCATCCTGTTGAAAATCAGACCTGTCACTTACCTCACCAGTATCTCGGTAGTACCTCTCTGGATTTCCGTACACGGGAATTGACTGCGACTTGTTAGTGGCTAATCGGCTCGGAGAGCGAGCGAAGAAGAGATTCTTATGAAAGCAAATACTTTTGATCCAAGGTCGGCCTTCTTTTCGCTTGGAAATACTAGTCTGCCAGATCCTCAAACACCAACATGCGACCAATATATCCATCATCTCCCTGGAGAGAGCCGACATAACGAGTAAGCGCTGTTGGCCGTCTTGTTCGTCTTCCATTGCAAGCAGTAGTTTATCGAGTCCAAGCCACTCCAAAGTGTCCTTGCGCCGCCTGACTGCAAAGATTTGCTCCAATTCCTTATCAGACGACCTGAGTGCCTTGTAACCCTTGGGAAGGTTGTCTCCAGGAATTGACATTATCGTCACCGCCTTGAACTCCTGTCCCAAACGTGCAGACTTTCTGAAGCCGACTTTGCGCGCAAATGCTTTTCGGGACATGGCCGTGAGGGAGAAAGCGAATTTGGGGGACATGACAGGGAGCAAATGTTGCAAATTATAAATATGTTTGGTTCGACATGTGGTTCGAGGTGCGCCATCTGGGGAACTTCGAACCATTCTGTCGAGTCGCTCCAATTTGACCAGGGAGGCCGACTCTGGCAGTCCAGCGATCTCATGGGATAGTGTATACAGTGGAGGGTTAGCCGCTGACTCGGGGTAGATGGACCGCCCCTCCAGAACCAGGATCAAGTGGTCCACGGCTTCTTCGACGGGGTTCCCAGCTCGCGCGCTGTATGGAGGAGGGTCAAGACTGCCACCAGATTGCAGTGCCATTGTAGCAGTTCCTTTTGCTGGTTTGCTTCAACAAATCTGAGAAATACTAGACGATTTACGAGCACAAAATGACGTGGCGGTGATTTGAGGCGTGCGGGGTGATGCTGAATGGCACAGTAGCAGTCAACACCACTCGCACGGGTCGGGTAAAAAACGGAACACAATCGAAATATTCCCAGAATCTGTATATAAGTATTCAAATTTGCCGGTCTCTTTTTTCTTCGTTTACTGAAGGTGCTGAGAGAGGGAGGGAATAGTAAGAAAGAGGAGCTCTCCTGTTTTGTTTGCTTGGAAGACCTGCTCTGTACAGAGTATTTACAGTAGCTTTAAAATGCTGAATTTAGTTAGGTGCAATGGACTAAATTCGCCCCCAAGGTAATTCAAACAGTGCTACCCAATGCGTCGCTAACAATATTGAGCAATGTACATCCGAACGCAGATGTTGGCTCTCTTTGCATTGGTCCTTCTATGCTTTCACATAGAGGAACAGCAGTTTGGATGAATATGAGCGATATAAATCATTACATATTCGTAGCTGCGGGATAGAGCATTTAGACACTGTGTAAGATTCCAGCGATCAGCCGAGACGAGATTCCGGCGTCAATTGCTCCGTATTACGCTTCTGAACCCCAACACTATTAGGCACCGTCCATCAAGCCTCTTCCGATCGTGTTAAAGTAGCCATGCTGGCGGACCACCAGAGAAGCGAAGGCGGGAATCTGTGCTGCCGTCCATATTGTGTGGTCGCAGAGACATGACAGTCATGACATCGGCATCTCGCTGGGCTGACGGCACATGACCGGTAGTAGGTACAGTCGATTGATCTTACTAAAAGTCTGCACCGGAATAAGCAAATATCCACTGCAAAGAACGGGTTTTCAAGGTACCTGCTCAATGAATCGGACATGATCTTTTATGCTTGATTCACCCTGGACTGTCCTGAATCACCCAATACTCAATGTGGACGTGAAATGAGAACACGCACAATTTAACTTTCAGGGGCTGCATGTTGACATTTCCGAGAAATGAAAACTTTGAAAAACCAGATGCGCCCAAGGATGTCCAGCGGAACTATGATGCTAAAACAAAGCAGAAAAACGACAACCCAAGGCATTGGTCATGTCAATCATGCATGATCATTAGAGGAATTTGAAGCAATTATATGTCCAAATTCACATTCGCTGGCTTTGGGTCTCATTACTTTCAGCTACCTCGAATGAACACCTTAATGTTTCACACTCTTTTACACAATAAAAAATTGTGAGTCGTTGTGGAAATTACGCGACTTTGATCAATGCATTGATTCGTGATATTTGTAAGTGTATTGTTCAAGCTCTTATATATAGAGGGAGTCCGGGGGCACATATAGACCTCTTCGAGGCTATTTCACATGCTGGTTGCCACGATAAAAAGTAGAATCCGCCATGCTTCATACCCCAGTCCTGCTGTTGAGCGGCTTTGCTGCCATTGTATCCTCGCTAAAGCCTCCCACGAACCACCGAAATGATTATCCTCATGGCATCGGTCAACCTCCCAAGTACTGTACGGGAAGTGCAGCTTCATGGTCATCGAGCATTGGAGCCTACCCTGTCGCTCAAACATGGTGCTCTTCTAACTTTCCAGTGGAAACTGTGACTGTCACAACAACACAGACTCTGACTGCTCCGACCCAAGATGTGTTCAACACTGTCACGACGGAGACTTTGAGTACTACAGTGAGCACAATCTCTACTACGTAAGTTCAACCGACTCCATGCTCTACGTGTTCTTATTCTCGTTATAGGGTGACGGGCACGACAATTACAGTGACCATCTTTGCAACGGCATTTACTACCAGCACCAATGTTATAACCGCGACAGCCCAAGTGACAGCCATATCAACGGAGACAGACACAGTCACGTCTTCCACTAGAGTGACGGCAGCAGGGGCAGCGAAGCGGTTCGATTTGGATGGGCACTCCGAATTCTTGGACGATTTCCTCTCACAGAAGACTTGTCTAATCGGCCAGGCTTGCCACTGCTGGCTATTCGCTCATCCCAAGACAGAGACAAAAACAGAGACCAGCACAGCAACGGAAACTGCGACTACTACTCCTAGTTCGACTCAAGACGTGACTGCGACTGCAATCGTCTCCGTCACGGCATCTGATACTATAACAGCGACCGAGACAGTGACGATCACCTCAACCATTACCGTCACGAACTCGGCCGATTTTACGACATTTGCAACATCAACGGAAACAACAGTAGCGACTACAACCGTCACTTCGGTTGAGACGGGTAAGTAAAGCACCTGTCCAAGTCAGCAACCAGTTATGATTTCCAGCAACCCGAGCATTACTGATCAGATCTCTGCAGCCACGTTTACACCTCCGCCACCCTGCGATGCCGCGTCAGCCGGAACGGGAGAGATGGGAGAAGGCGGGTGTAGTAGTTCATGTTATTGTGATGAAGACGTCTCAGGAAACGCTTTTTGCAATCCTCCAGCTCCCTGTGGCTCCCCGTGTAATTCGGACTCCGATTGCCCGATAGACCAGTTTTGTGTGACGGGGCCCGCGATCTTTTGCGGTTCGCCGGCAGTCTGCGCTCCGGCCACTGGCTGTACAAGCACGGCTCAACAGGCCTCAAGGCTCAGGCTCTTGTCGCCTGGACTGAACAATCATATTGGTGGCAATACTTCTTCGATTGCATAATTGTATTTACTTACATCGAGTAGAAACTTGGAGACTATGCAAAGAACTACGTGGTTCGCTCTGCTTCGTTGCGGACTTGGAATCTTATCGTCTGCGAACCCTTGAACATGCTATAGCGGCTAGCCTATAGCTATAGCGCTTGCAGATCTGTTGTTCTACTCCCCTTATGGGTAGTTGTGTTGAAAAATAATAATGTTTAATGTTACTAAATGATTGGCAAATTATTGTAGTAAAACGCCTTATGCAATGATAGACTATTCATGACATATAAAGTGAGGCTCGTCCTTTTGGTAGAACTTTTTATTACCTCCGACGTACATGTCCTCGGGAGCTCCGAGCTAGATTAACCACACAAGGCGATCAATGCTTTACTCAATCAAAACGATTTCTCGTGGAGCCCATTGTAGCTGCCGTCAAGTACTGATGTAGGTGACGACCAGACCAAGCAATAGTCCGATATGGTGTAGTGGCTAACATATGACGCTCTCATTACTGAACCGTCATGCCCGGGGTTCGATTCCCCGTGTCGGAGTTGTCCAAAGACTGCAACAGTGATTTGTTGTCCCTCACTTTTTGGCCCTTTTTAGGGCCAAGAAGTGTTTTGGACCCTCGCCAGTATATTAAGTGCATGCGCCTATGACTATGCCCATATAACACATCTCTGGCTAATGATCTCTCAATGATTTAAAATGGCTATAATAATCAGCGATAACGTGATGTGTAAAGTATATATCTGCAGTGTTGAAGATTTTGGAGGAATCTACTCTATACAGATTCGCTTCCCGTCCATGTCGATTTGGGATGCTAAAACACTCCTGTCCTGCAATAACGCCTGTAGCGTATCATACCTAGTGCCTACCAGGCACCTATCCTACACTAGTGGTTATGTTGAAATAATCCATCACTATATTCCAGTCGGTGGCTATCGGTGTGTCACTTGAATCTTTCAAAAGACTAACACATATAGTATACTACTACTTTCTATACATATATGTAGGAAGCGCACCTGAAAAAAAGAATCTAGTATCAGTCTTCTCGTATTTTGTGCCTTCTACCTTCCTCCTTTTACAGCCCAGCCCCTGGCTGAAGAATACCCCACACTCTCTAATAAAAGGTTTAACGATGCCAATGTCAATTGAGTCACCCCCAACCAGCCCAGCTCATCGGTGTTAAGTCCCCAAAAATCTTCACTGCATAGCGGGGATGTGGCCGCGGCAGCACCCGTTAGCTCGGGGTGTAGCGGGGGTATTTCATGCAGACCACCGCTTCGCGGAGCCTGATGACTGGAATTGGCGACTACCGCATCGATGCAGCTCTTGAAGACGCGATCAATTCGCGTCTTTCGAACATTAACATATCCGTACTGGAGTCGTGCTTTGAATGCGAAAACCTCGGTCTCGTATAATTACAGGTCCAAGCATACGATGGCCGGAAAGACTTCAATGCCTTATGGCTTGTGGCCAAGTCCTCTCAATGCCGAATTCCTTTCTACCGCAAGCGTCTCACTCCAAGAAGTGCTAGTCGATGTTAGTTGCAGTATCTACCTTTGAGCTCATTGATAGTCGTCAGCTAATATTTCATAGGAGTCGCGCGGTCTTATACACTGGATAGAGTCGCGCCCCCGCGAAAATGGCAGATACGCAGTGATGACCCATCATGGTTCAGATACACGAGAAATCCTGCCTGCGTCGTATTCCGCCCACGCCAGCGTGCAAGAGATGGGAGGTGCCAGCTTCACCGCGGCACCCTCTGGATATGTTGTATTCACTGACAATATCACAAAACATGTGTACAGACTGGATCCGAGCAATTCTGCTGTCTCGCTTGTCCTGTCAGCCCCAGATGGCGTACGCTATGCCGACTTTTCGGTTCACCCCCAACAAGAGGATGTGATCATTGCCATTCGCGAGGATCATCGCAATGCAACGCCCGAGACGCAGGCCTATGGCGTGGTCAACACCATGGTTGTCATTAATGCTTCCACCAAGACTGAGACCTGCATCGCTTCTGGAGATGACTTTTATGCCTACCCTCGGTTCAGCCCAGATGGCAAGAAAGTATCCTGGCTCCAGTGGTCTCATCCTGATATGCCTTGGACCGGTACAACTCTGTGGGTATCAGATTGGGTTGGTGGTAGCCTAAGCAATCCCCGGAAGATTGCTGGCGAGGCATGCAAGGAGAGCATATCGCAACCGAAATGGGGCCCCGATGGCACCTTGTTTTTTGCTAGCGACAGGTCGGGCTATTGGCAACTATACACGCACTCGGTTGAAACCAATGCCATCGCCCACTTACGATTTCCGGGATTAGAAGACGTCGAATTTGCCATTGCTGATTGGCGCATGGGAAGGTAGCTTGTGATGCCGCCCTTTCTTTGGAAGATGAACTAACAAATATTTTCACTAGCTCCACCTATGTGATTCTGGACTCAAAGACTGTGGTTGCATCGTATGTCAGACATGCTGCCAGCAACATTGCATTGCTCGATCTGGACAAGGGCGAGGCCATCGATCTCGGCCTACCTTTTGTCGACCTCGCTCTTCACAGCACGGGCGTTTTTCGCCTATCCGAGAACAGTGTTGTAGTATTGGGGAGCACTCGTTTCTCGTCAAAGAAGCTCGTCACGGTATCAGGAATTCGATCAGGCAAGCCTCAACTTCAAACAGTTTGTTCTACTTCTCAAATTGATCTGCCCGACGGCCTCTTCTCAACAGCTCGCCATCTTGAGATCCCGCGAAAATCTCGACCCGGCAACGTTCACGCTTTCTTATACGGACCACAGAATCCACAATTCCAGGGCGAAGGGCTTCCCCCAGTTCTAATTCAGCTTCATGGCGGTCCAAATGGTTGCATTTCTCCCGCCCTGGACTTTTCGATCCAGTTTTGGACTTCGCGCGGATTTGCAGTCTGCTCGGTGAATTATGTTGGAAGCACTGGCTATGGTCGCAAGTACCGTGAGGCGCTGAGCGGCTACTGGGGTATGTTTGACGTTCAAGACACCCACGAAGTAGTGCAGTATCTAGTGAGCCAGAACCTCGTAGACGGCAGCCGGGTCGGTGTCTACGGGGGCAGCGCGGGCGGTTACGGTACCTTGTCGGCCATCAGCATGTTTCCAGACACATTCAAGGCCGCCGTGAGCTCGTATGGCATCTGCGATGTCCGCGCTCTTCAGGCAGACTCGTACAAGTTTGAGAGTCACGACGTCGAAAGGCTGATCCTCAGCTGTGTCGCATCGGATGACAAGGAGGGCCGTGACCGCATATACCGGGAGCGAAGCCCTCGATTCTATGTGTCCAATATCAAGGCTCCCTTGCTCATGCTGCAAGGCACCGACGACAAGGCAGTTACACCCGAGCAAACACTAATGATGGCCGAGGAAATGAAGCGCCAGGGGAGAATTGCCGAAGTGATGATGTTTGAGGGGGAGGGTCATGGGTGGCTGAAGGAGGACACCATCCTGGCCGCATACAAGGCCCAAGAGTCTTGGTGGAAGCGTCATTTATGTGGTGTGTCGACTTGAGACCACCTCGGCCCGAAAGAGCAAACACACTGGATTAGACATTATTAAACATTAAATCTATCTTCTACTGACGTCTAGTCGGGCTATTGCAGACTCTCCAGGTCCTTTTTCACAAAAGTCCCTAGTTCTTCAACGAAACCCGCTTCCGATTCTCGGGGAATACCTAGGGCTCCAGGCTGCCATGCAATGGTGATCATGAGCCTGGAGCCTTTGACGCTTACAGCACTAACTGTCAAGGGTGCAGATGTCACGGCTGGTGAGTGCGTGAAGACCATGTCGGTGATTTTGCATCGACTGTGATCATCCGAGATCCCGGGAAGCGTAGCCTCGAACGCGCCAAGGTTGCTGACGTCGAATGAGCTATCTCGCTCTTGGCCTATCTTGGATGCAGTCCATTTAGTGATGCTTGGCACGTATCTCAGCAATCCGACGGGCTGGTCGTGCAGCGTCACTGCAGCCTCGGCCAGCTTCTCCGTCAGCGAGCGCGCATTCGCCCAGGTCTTTTCAGTCCAGGGACTCGCCCAGTCGTCCTGTCGCTCATGGGTTTCGTAGCAGGCGCCGACAAAGAAACCCATCTCGTCGCTCGTGTTTGGGACCGCACGCCGCATGTTGACTGCCATGCCCGAAATGAGCCTTGTTGCTTCGCTGCGCGGGATTGCCTTGCTAAGTCCTCGCGCAAAGGACTGGATCATGGTTCCCGTCAGCTTTGCTCCATGCCCTCTTGCAAGCTGAAGCACCTTTTGCGTTGCGGCAGCATCGATTTCGATCAGCCTGAGGCAACTGTTGAAAGGACCCGGCTCGCGAAACATTCGACTCCCCGTCCAGGTACTGGGGTCTACATGGCTGGTGGTGGGCCGGAATCCGAGGAATTCGGCCAGGAAGTTGGGAAGCAGTACGGCAATAAGCGGCCGGAGGAGAAACCCCCAGGAGATTGGTAAACTTTCCGGAGTGTCGAATGGCGCGGGAAATTCGCCACGGGGAGTAGTCAGCGACGTGCCAGCCGCCTCGTCGACACGATCAAAGATTCCATCCCTAAATGTCCGGTGCCATAGGAAGCCATTCCGGCCATCGCCAAGAGCATGTGAAAATGAAAATGCAATGAAGCAGCGAGGGTGATCTTGGCCTCGCTCCCCAGATTTCAGAGGGACAATCGTAGCCCTCCACGGCGGGATGTCAGAGGGCCAGGGCTTATCGAGGATGGCTGGAAGTAGCGACTCGATTATCGTCGTCTCCGAGTTGGCCTTTTCTCTGGCATTTGATGGGCCAGCGTCACTCTCAGTCACAATGTCTATGTGTTCTTCAAGATTGATTGTCGGCACACGCTCAAAGTACGCTTTATCTGTGTGCTGATCACGTACGATGGCACTCAAGGTCGGATGTTTGTCGATGCAATGTTTGACGGCGCCGTAAAAGGAGCAACTTGAGTGGACATCAAAGTTCGAGCTCCGAAACTCATAGATGGCTCCGACGACGATTGCGTTATAGAAGCCATGATACTCGCGGCTGATCACTCGCAGTTCGTTGGGGCCTGTCTTTTCTTTAGCATGCCGGGTCAAGCATCATAATTCGACGTTTGACTTACTTGCAAACCTCATGTTGGTACTTTGCATTCTGCGTCGAACAGCTGTTGCTCTTTAAAGTTATTGAGCAAAAGTATCACCACGAGTTCAGGACAGACTCGCCATATTTGTAGCCGAGAAGAGTAGCATGGTGAGATGCTTCGGTCCTCATTCGCAGGACGAGGCTCAAGTCCCACAAGCGTTATACTTGACCCTCATAGGAAAGAAAACAGCGGTCGTGTTCTGATAGCTACCGGAAACTTCTTTCTTCTTTCGGTTTAGTGCAGGCGGGTGCCAATTTGGCGTGTTCTGGTCCGTAAGCAGTACCACCTATCTGTGCTAATTCGGGGGCCTGCGCTAGGACAGATGGACAGTCAACTGGGGCCTTGCAGCGGTCGCCCAACCTGCCCTGGTTAATGTAAGGGACGGACCCTTCCCCCTGCGCCACCGACCAAATCTCTGGCTCCGGATCAATCATTGTCGAGACTCAAGTCCAGGTACCAGATCCCATACACCTGCCTTCATTCATTCAAACGTTACTTCTGCGCGTTATTTCATATTACAAATCACGGAATCAAAGGCCAAAGACTGCGGAATCGTTGCTCATGGCTCACTTTCCAATTGATGGTATTGATGCACAATCTTCGGCCATTGTTGTGCCACCAAAGAAGCAAATGACCTGTGAGCGTTGCCACCAGCTCAAAGAGAAATGCACCTACGCAGAATCACAGAACTCCTGCACTAGATGTTGCGCACTCGGCAAACAATGTTGTCCGAGACTCAAGAAACGGATGGGACGGCGTCCGGTAGCACCAAAGCTACCTTATGGTGCCACCTCGGTCATGGTTCTTGTCAAGAATGATCAGAATGTTGAGGTGAATACCGCTGGCGGAAGTAGTTTGACAGCCCACCATGGCGCTGTACCGTCTGCCAAAGCACTGGCCAGGAGCCCACGCGGTCGCTTAAGCAGGTCTGGTCAGCGGCCGCCATGCCCCAATGCTCCAGACGTTTCCGATTTTACAGCGTGGTCAAACTGCTACTCCCCGCCAAACTTCCGCGTCCTTCAGGCGCCTCTGAGGACAACGGTACAGGTCAACTGTATGCTTGAAAGCACCGAGGTCTTTTTCGCTGTCCATCGGCCATTCATGCTTGGCAGGTCTTTTTTGCCCGAATTTCACTCCGTAGTAAGGAGGCTGTTCGCACGATCCCCCCAGGTACTCGCAGATGCATACACGGTGGCCATGAGCTTGCTGTCATCGCGACATGCGACATTCAGAGGCCTGGATGAACACGATCTAGCGATCGGGATCCATTGCCTAGAGAGACTCATGGGTAGTCCGTCGTGTATTTCCCGGGCCGAGGACGCAGCCGTGATCCTCTTGCTCGGACAAGCCATGCACGTCTATAATGAGCTGATTCCGACCCCGGACTCACAAATAATCACCCGTGGCACATTACTAAGCGTTCAGCGTTGGTTCCCGTCTCTCCTTGAGCGGCCCGACTTGGACGTTGTAACCCTGACTCCAGTCCTCACGGACACGGTTGAGTGTCTGATACGGAGGGAGATACCTGTGATACGAGTTCCAACAGCGACCCGCTGCATCGTCGATAGGTTCGCCGGCCTCTCCTCATCTCTACTCCCCCTACTATATGAGCTATGTGAAAGGAGCTACGAAGCCAAACTCAATGGAACGGAACCTTCTTTGGTTGATGCTGAGCGTATTCCCTATCCCGACAAGGACCCTTACCACGATATTGAGTGCAAGATCAGTAGATGGCAGCCGCAATTGCCGCCTCATTTCTTTACAAAATACTCATCATTCGAGGTCAGTGTCATACTTGCGCAAGCCCAATGTTATCGTCTTGCGGCTTTGCTTGTTATTCATCGCTTGCGTTTTCCGCTCGGTGTTGAGGATGCGGCGGCACAAGTCTATGCCGGTGAAATCTTACATGAACTTTCTCTCCTAAAATCGTGGCCGGCAGACGCAGCTACAGGTCTAGCCCTAGACTTTCCTCTACTGGTGGCCACTCTGGAGCAGCCAGAACCCGGAATAGAGATATACAAAGCCTTTGAGCCATTCAGGTTTCGTAGGCAGCACTCTCTCGAGCTGTTAGATTTCATTCACTTTGTCACCACCCAACGACAAAGTGGCTTCAAGGGACTTTGGTTCGATCTTGCAAGAAACCAGCTACTTGGAGTCACGCTCACATGAACTTGCGCACTACTTCGACGGGCTTAGACAACTGCCATTGATACCATGAAATGATCTCAAAGTTTTGGTGTTCTCCACCACTACTGAGACAAGTCGGCATAGGAATAGCACAAGACGCTGCCTTGGATTTCCAACACCTGCTTCAGCGTTACATTTGGAGCCAATGCCCCAATATTGATTTCGAAGTCCAGGGTAACATTCTGTCCACCATAGTCGAATGGAACGATTGGACCACCAACTTGATTTGTTCGCACGGGGAGGTCTTTGGACTGCCACAGAGAGAAAATGCGGTCCAAGTTCCCATGGTGTAAATAGAAGAGAGGGTCTGAAACTCGGTTAGCGAGTGCACTGTCTAGAGGAGCTGCAAGTCCATTATGCGCTGCGCATATCATATTGCGAGAGTCAGCCAAAGTTCAAGACAATCAACTTACCGCCAGGGCTATTGTTCGCATCGCCAATGGTGCCCAGCGCACCACCGACACCAAAGTGACCACCCCCATGGATGTTGGGCTGATCAAAGCTCGGTACGTTTTCCACCGCCCGAGCAAACGCGGTGTAGTCTTCTGTAGCAAGGACTTGATCAACAAGACTCTGCTGAGCCCAGCCGTTCATGATTGGAGGTATAAAGTCTCGTGTGAGGCAGTGCGGACTTGGCACATTCACTGTAAACTGATCTTGCGTAAAGGGGCCATCCATAACGCAGCCACCTCCAGTGCGGCTAGTCAAATTGAACGGGTTGTTCGTACTGTTAGTCTCTACGTACGGCCCATTACCACCGAACCCTGTCTCTGGATCGAATACAGGGCTTGAAAAGACGGCGGTACTGTTCGTATCATTGACTGAGGAGACATCAAGAGACCAATTCCAATACCTGGAATCAACGTGAGCCATGACATATATGCATTGAATTAATGGTATTTGCCAGAAAGGTATCACTCACGGTTGACCACCAGTGTAACCGCATTCATCGCGGAGAGCTTTCTCATAGGTCGCCACAAAATAGCGATGCCACAGGATAAAATGGCCCTGGTTTGGAGCATTAGTCAAAAGTCAGATATGTTACGACTGACAATTTACTTACCACCCAATGAATAGTGGGCGTCTGATCGCTGTGAACCGCCTGATGATCGTCAAATCGATTGATTGCTGCAGAAAACCCAGAGATGGCTGGCTTTGTAGTCAGACATTTTACTGCTTCGATATATGATTGTTTTTCGATAGAATTGAGGGTTCTCCTGCAAACAAACTTAGTACCATTGGTTTGAGCTCCTGATTGACGCTCACGGTCAACTCACCACTCCTTTCTGACTGGTGGATCGACGCATGATGGCGATGCTCCTCGGGTTACAGTTTCATGATTACTTTGCACAGCTCGTGCTGTTGTCTCGAGAAGTAATATCCACAAAATAATTGATCCAAGAAACATGTTAATTGTCACGACTGTCTAATCACACAGATGCCAATATAGTTTCTACGACAGCTAATGGGGAAAGCAGAATTTAAAAATGTGAAAGCCGTATGATATAGTTCGTTAGCTGCTCGCAGAATATGACCATACGAGCGCTGCATCTAATGCAGCAAAGGGGCACGTTGCCGGCCACCAAACAGAATGCTGCAAAGGTTTCTCCAATGCAACGTCTCGCTTAACATACTGAAGCATACCGGCAGAACGGCAGCAGGGCGGTCGCGAGCATAGGCCACGCCAACCTCGGTCGCCGAATCATGACTGAAAGACAATCCCTTGGATGCAAAGACTGGATGTCAGCATTGGCATCACCATATGCATTGATCCCATGTTTTTTCTTGAGCAAAGTCTTCGCCCCAATGAGGTGTGCACGGATACCAATGCAAGACACGATCTCGGAAGTATGACCCGACTGCCCAGCCTTTATCTCCGAGGAGACATACAACTCCACGTAGGTAATCAAAATCCCACAATCAATATGCACATTGTATACATAGATTCTAGTGGTATCTAGCCATGTTCCATTCAAACATAATCCTTGTGATTCACAGCTACATGAAATAAGCATTCATGTTCAGCTCCAAGCAAAGTCATCCTCAAGTTGCAAATGTCGGAACTTCGCGAATCATAAACCGATAAGAATCTGTCCAAGTCAAACGACCCCGCCCAGGGGTTATACTATCCTAGATGATCTCAACGTCATTATTGGGCAGGCACCTGTATCTTTATCGAGTCGGGTTTGCGTCTAGACTGCTCTACTTGTTTACATGGCCCAAAAATGAAGGTTTCTCGGCAATCAAAGGTAGAAGCATCTCATATGAACCACGGCCGAGCGCTAGATGCTGATTTGATGCACGTTCCCAGAAGATAGAGCTGCGAACCACTTCTCATGAGTCAAGAGATAGGGAGGTCGAGATAGGCTAGGCCTATCCGTTCCGGGATCGGCTTTCCCCACTCGCTATAGCCCGTGATTAGCCGTGACAAGCACGATTGTACCTATTTAAAACATCGTGATAATAATTGGTGACCTTGCAAGAGAAGCATATACTTTCTCAAAGACTATAGTCACGGTGGCCGATATGTCAAACATTGCAGCGGTGGGCGCGGCAGCTGCAGCGCGAGCAGAGACGACTGTTGAGTTGGAAGATGTTGGACCCAGCGATACGGTCAGGCAGATCGAGTCGCAAGTCTCCGGGCCATCGGTTTTTGAGGCTCCCAATGGAGGTTACGGGTGGGTGTGCGCACTGAGCGTCTTTCTCATCAATGCCCATACCTGGGGAGTCAATGCTGTAGGTACTCCACTCTGCTCTTGGCCAACACGAGGAAGCTGACGGCTTGATCGATAGTCGTAGGCCGTTATTCTGGCCTGGTATTCCGCCCATGACAAGTTTCCAGGCGCAATTCAGCTGGAGTTTTCCCTGATTGGTGGCCTGTCCATTTCCCAAGCACTTCTCGTATCTCCCATTGTAACCAAGTGCTATCACCGCTATGGCCTGCGGACCAATCTCCTCATTGGCGCAGTGCTCGAGTTCATTGCCTTGATTACAACCTCGTACGCCACTCAGATCTGGCATCTTTTTCTCAGCCAGGGTATCTGCTTTGGGTGGGGCATGGGATTCCTGTATATAACCGCCACGTCGGCCTTGCCGCCGTGGTTTTCGACCAAACGAAGCTTGGCTGTTGGCCTGTCTACTGCCGGCGCCGGCGGAGGCGGAGTCGTGTACAGTCTGGCAACCAATGCCGCTATACAGAGCGTCGGGATAGAATGGACATACCGCATTCTCGGATTATGCACGCTTGTGGCCAACATTGGCACGTCCTTTACAATGAAGGATGTCCCTCATGGAGTGCACCACCACAGCCGACAAGGTCCCATGTTTCGGATTCGCGACTTCACCCGTGTCGAAGTCCTCCTCGTCGTGTTCTGGGGGCTGGTTACCGAATTCGGCTACATCACTTTGCTCTACTCGCTGCCCAGTTACGCAACTTCCATTGGGCTGACATCTACTCAAGGCTCTGTCGCCAACGCCATGCTCAATCTTGGACTGGCTCTCGGTAGACCATTGATTGGGTACTTTAGCGATCGTCTCGGCCGTATAAACATGGCAATGTACATGACAGCCCTATGCGGTATTTTTTGCTTCACCTTGTGGATTCCCGCAAAGGGATTCGCTCTGCTGTCCATCTTTGCGCTCCTGGCGGGAGGCATCTGTGGCATCTTCTGGGCAACCGTGACACCAATCCTTGCCGAGGTCGTGGGTGTTAGCAAGCTTGCGCCCATCTTTGCCGTGACCTGTGTCCTAATGGTGCTCCCGACCACGTTTGCCGAAGGAGTGGCCATGCAGATTGTCGGCTCACAGAAGACGGCGGACAACGCATTTCTCGCCGCGCAGATATTTGTTGGCTGCACCTTTATGGCCGGCTCGCTGAGTTTGGTGTTGCTGCGATCTTGGAAAATTGCGGATCTGGAGTCTGAGGCTTCGTTTGCAGCCTCGGACTTGTCGCGAAGCATTGTTCGACTCGCGGAATCTGGACGTCGCGCTGACCTGTCATGGCTTAGCCCAAAAACCATTCTCAAGCTCAAGAGGGTGTGATGGCCATGGTCATGCATGTGATTGTTTACTCTCTTGGTGAATTGGTACGATGGACTCTGGCTCCCGGGTTTTATGAATAATGTTTTTCAATCTTTATTTTCAACATGCCTTCTTTTGGGCCAATACAGTTCTCTTATTTTTGGTTTCCTAGATATACAGGTTGCTCCGTACGGCTTTCCGAGGTGGTGTTTCACACTTTGCTCTATGGATTAGGAGAAAAGACCATTGCATTGTTTTTTTTTTCTTAAGAAATCTATCTTCTCTGTCACATAATGTGAGATTTCAATCTGTCTTTCAATGCCCACTCAGGTGGTCCCACTCCTTTACTTGTTCTATTGGCCATGTCAACCAGGATATGTCTTGGATATCCAAAAGACCTTTGATCTCCTTTAGCACATGCCAACTCCACCCCCTTCCAAATGGTCCATGCTCTATGCTACGAAGTGCCACCATGAAGTGTGCAAGTATTATCAGAGCAGTGGTTTGCTTTCCTTGCAGGCATGTGATATAATCATCATGTAGATCGTAAAGCCATCTCGTCACCGACTTGAAGTGGGAGCCGTCCATTTTCCTGGCCGTCTCTACTGTACCAAACGCAGCAGAGAAACATGTACTCAAGGACTCGAGTTCATATCGGTATGTCTCTTGCTCAGAAGGCTCAGACTCCGAGACAAGGCTTGATAGTGATTCAAAGTGCGCTTCCCACAGTACTGGCTTGGTATCGCATTGGAGATGTGAATAGTTGCCAGCTTGAAAACAGGCACCCATACTACCTAGAGGCCTGAATATGGCTTCGACGCCCATTGTCTCAATCACAAACCGCACACCACGGAACAAGTTCAACCATGGAACCTCGGACCCTTCAGCAATGATGAGCAGGTGGCCTGGAGCCGGCCGCCTTGCAAAGGTGGAGATGCAGATGAGATTGCTGGCAATGAACAGTATGGGGGCGTTTTCTTTATTGATGTCTCTTATCAGCCGAGTGACAGGCGGCACTCCCAAGGCGTGATGTGCATCGGCAAGTCTTTCGTATCTATGTGCTTCGTCAGGTCGCATCAAGGCCATGTGCAAAGCTGAAAAAGCCAAGACCAGATGAAGTAGACTAGGGACCCTGAATGCCATTTGTGGGACCTTTTCTTGCCAAAGTTTGGGGTATCCAAAGTACTGGGACGAGTTCATGATGAAATTATGGAAAAGCTCAAGTTCATCCACATTGAGGTGTATAGACGATGACTGATCAAGGCAATTTTGGTCATCTTGCAGCGATGGAAATGACGGCAACGGGGACGAATCTATAGGTGAACTCCAATTCTTGCGTGGACGCCCACGTTTCCGTGGTCGCTGCTCGCAATGGTGAGCACTATCCAGGGAAGATGATCCCAGGTGGGAATCAGAATCGGACGGATATTGGCAAGGCAGGCGGAACCTCTCGCAAGACCGACAAATGGGTTTGTTTTCATTACACTAGTATTGGATTAGACCTGGTCAATTATTCACGGGGTGAATAGAAATGCGTACTTGCCTTTACTTTTCTCATCTTGCAAGATTGACACCCTGAGCGAGACTTGTAATGTTGCCTGCGTGGGGCCCTTGCAGGGAGTAATGCTACTTTACTTTCAGGTGGCATCGTAATTGGTGTAGTGAGAAGTATCAATTTACTTGTCAAGAATCCGGCCCAGTGTCGCGCATCAGGACAATATCTGGTGTAGCATAAACTTTCGTTGGTTTGTTTGTAGAGAAAAACGGGAAGTGGTAAAACGAATCGAAACTAAGAATCTGCAGCGAAAAGCAGGGAAAAGGAAAGCGAAAGAACGAAAAGTTTCCGATTGGCCAAGCCGTGGTGATGGTGCCGCCTAGAGTCAATTCTTATTCGGGTGCCTGAATCCATCTGTCAGGGTGCTGTAGCCAGCCAATCGCAGCATTTTCGTTCCATTTGCGGGGCACTTCTAATATTGAAGGCATCATTCGTGAGGTATAGTGAATCCCAGCCAGACAATGGTCAATCGTTGAAATCATCTATCATCAAATATGTAACGGGCCACGGACACACAATGGGTCCGAAACTCCTATATATATGCATAGGTATTTCTATGCAGATTCGAGTTTATTCTAGTATTCCTCTTTCCGCATTGCATTTCCCTCAGCTCTATATCCATCTACGTCGCACACAATGGCAACCGTTTTTCAGAATTGTGTTCCTGAGACGTTTAGTGACCTCTTCCTCAATGGCTCTCAAATCACCTCAGTTCTGGCCAACGTTGTCCAGAATGCGACCTTTCAGTTTGATCAAACTCTTCGATTTGACCAGCCCGAAATCCCGACGAGCAATTTTGACTATTGCAATGTCACCATTTCCTACAACCATGCTGAAGAAAATAATACTATCATAGTCGAAACATTGCTTCCAACCGATAATTTCAATCAGCGGCTCATTGCCGTCGGAGGTGCCGGCTTTGTTGCTGGCCGAGGTCTTCTACAACAGTGGCAGATGCTAGCAAATCTGGCAGAAGGCTATGCAACAGTCACTACCGATGCTGGGCTGGGAACGTCGATTAGTGCAGACTCGTGGGCCCTGCTCAGTCCTGGACATGTAGATCTCCAGAAGCTGCAGAACCTGGCATCGGTTTCTCTCAATGACCTAGTAAGCCATTTCGCAAAAAAAAAAGATCACATCTAGTGGGAAGACTGTTGACAATCACACAGGCCATTTTGGCGAAGCAAGTCGTGCATGCCTATTCCGGAGCGCCTCCACTCTATTCGTACTGGAATGGCTGCTCCCAAGGTGGTCGACAAGGCATGATGCTAGCTCAACTTTACCCAGATGCATTTGACGGGATTGCAGCGGGCGCGCCAGCTATCTACTGGACTGAGACAATGTTCAATATGTACTGGTCCCAGCTGTACATGTCAATGATTGACCAGTACCCATACGGGTGTGAGCTCAAGGCAATCACAGCCGCTGCAGTCGCGTACTGCGATCCGCTTGACGGAGTCGAGGATGGCATTGTTGCAGACTCGGATATGTGCCTTGAACATTTCAATGTATCCTCCCTGGTCGGAACGACAGTAGAGGACTGCGCACAAACCAACGGCTCTGTAAAAATAAGCAAGGCAGCCGTCATGGTAGCACACGCAACCTGGCAAGGCATTTCTGATTTGCAAGGAAATATCCTCTGGCCAGGCTTTGGCATCGCTACTGATATTGCTAGCGGCACTGCCAGCACTATTTGCAATACTACCACATGCTCGATGGACGTCTCGGAATCGTACGGGATTCCCGCAAACTGGCTCCAACTCTTTGTCGCCAAAGATCCCGATTTCAACCTGGCAGACTTGACACTGGACGAATTCATTAGCATGTTTAATAACAGTAAACGAGAGTATAGTTCAATCATCGAAACTCAGAACCCAGATTTGTCAGAATTTTCGCAGCTGGGCGGCAAGTTGATCAGTTTCCATGGTCTAGTAAGTAGTCAAGCTATTTTCGTGAGGCCAATTTGTTCTTGAGATGACTCACAAGCCTATAGTCTGATCAGGATATCACACCCAAAGGTAGTAGATATTATTACCAGCAGGTTAAATTGGCAACAGATGGGATACAAGACTTTTATCGCCATTTTGAGGTTCCCGGTCTGGCTCATTGTTTTGGTGGAACTGGTGGGCAGCCAACATCTTTATTCGCCCAGTTGCGCGCTTGGGTGGAAAATGGTACAGCGCCTGAGACTTCTCCCATCAGCTTCACGTATCAGAACGTTACGTATGAAAATCTTCTCTACCCGTACGATGGTGACTTATGAGCTTGGATCTATTTATCGGGAGCGTGGTTTTCAAGCAACTCGCCTTTAGCATTTGCTGTATAGTAACATTTGTTGGAAAGCCATGAACCAATCTACCAATGATACAGCGCAAATACAATTGATTGCCATCAAAAACAGTCTGCTCATTGTTGAATCTTTTTTTTTTTTTCAAGGCGAGACACTCGCGGGCTAAATAACAGTACTGAGCGTGTCAGATGCGAACCAAAGTTCCACATATCAATACCTGATATTATTAATGATATAGGGGCAGTCGTTATAGCCACGATCAGCGCCATTTGCCTTTGAGAATGAACGCTATCTCCGATCAGAATGGAGGCCGTGAGAATTAAAGGCGGCTTACCGAGTGATTCTTCGATTCACCGTCTCGAATTCACCTAGTCGCATTGAGATCTGTTACATTGGCTATTCTACGGAGTTTATTGCGACGTATTACTAATGCTTGGCATCAAGAAAATCCAAAGGCAAGACTCCCTTTGTCATCGTACAGACCCGAGAAACCGATGAAACCAGTGGGCGAGACCATGGAGTACACCGAGGCCCCTTCCCAGGCAGACTTTGTAGGTCGACGACAGAACATAAATGCAAGATCCAAGAGGACTCCCCCAAATCCACCCCGTCCCACAGCAAAGTACGTCTCGGGTGCAGATCAGTCCAAAAGAGACGGAAAAAAAAAAGCTCCATCTAGGTAATTTCATATTGTGGGCTTATGCGTGGTTTGGGTTACTTCAGTGATTGTCAAGAATTGATGTGGCTTGGTGTCCTGTCGTCAACCTGTCCCTATCTCAAGCAGAGTTCACCCATGCCAGACTTCAAAGTTTTAGTTTTGGGTATTCGTTATTCATGCATTAAACTCGTACATAAGCGCTTCATGACCCTGCGTCGGAACTGGACGCGGCTACTGATCCCTTTCTAGCTTTTTCTTTCATCTCGCTGTAGGCCAGGGCGCCGGCTCCTGCTACTTGAGCCGCCTGTTCATTGCGCTTCCTCCTCTCGTACTGCTTTAGAGCACTATTTCTCTGGTCCTCTTGGTTTTCTTTCCGTTTCCTCTCCTCGTAGTGTTTTAACATGGTGTAAATGGTGCCGAGTGGCCATGACTGGGCGACTGGGCGCAGGCCGGCTGGGAAGACGGCCGACTCGTTGCTGATTTCTTCCAGCATGCGGTTGAGTACAATGACTTGTTTCCACGATACTATCCTGTCACCTATAAGAAATGCCGGGTACCGTGCCGTGGCGATCTCATCAATAAGCCAGGTGCGGTGAAATAGTGGCCGGGCAGAAAAGTCCTGGAGCGCAGAATAATACACTCCGTCGGTTCCAAATTCCCAGAGATGTTCGAGTTTGCGCAACCATTCATGTTGCGGCGAGTAGTTTTCTGGGTGGAGAAGCTTGTCCTCGGGCTCGCCGAAATGAGGCGGGAAGACGGCCTCCACCTGCTGTAAGACGTCCAGTGCCACATCCGTTAGCTCCGTCTTGAGTCCGAGCCAGCCGACGACGATCTGCGCGGACCGGTACACCATGGCCATGTGCGTCAACTGCTGGGCCGTCTCTTGCGCGTTGCGCCTGTCGACGCAAAAGGGCTCAAGCCACACCAGCAAGGGCCCTTCGCCAGCTTCATCGAATCTGCCTCTGGGTGATTCCGGAAAGATGGACTTGACGTGTTTTAATGCCTGGACGAGCCAGCTGGGCGGTCCCTTCTTCTCCTTGCCCTGGCCGGGTGAGCGCGAGCGGTCCAGCCGTACGGTGGGGTCGAGGAACACGGCCCGCACATGCCTCAACACCTGGCCCAATGCCGCCGGGACCAATATTCTCTTGTTATTGATGAAGACGGGTTCCTGTTCGGTCTCCGCGGACAGGCATGAGATGGCGACATATTCCGTCTTATCCGTGAGTGCGACATTGACGATGCGACAGACTGGTGGCTCCTCAATGTTTTCTGCCGCCTGGAGTTCGAGGAGGCGGATTTCTGATTTCGCAGAATCCAACTTGCGGAAACTGACGCCGCTGGGACTCTGTGTCTCCATTCCCAATAATCCCAGATACGTCGGCTTACCGAGCGCGGATCATGGCCAAGCTCGAAACGTGGGTAGCTCGTGTGTTTATCGTCTTTGAGACTTATCGATTCGCTCCAAATTGACTGGTCGTGGCACTTGTTCTCGAGGCGAACGGTTCCGTCAAAGTGAGAATGCGCGTTGTTCTACTGTTGTTGCGGTTGTACATGAACGACGCGCCAATCCAAAAGGATAAGGCCTGGAGATATAGGGACCTGTCATTGTTCGACCCTTGTTCTCGAGGAGCATAGAAGCCTCTATTTCGGTCGACAGATTATTCCCGCTGTGGATAGCACTTTCTTGGAAACTTTCGGTGAGATCACCAGCTTCGGCAAGGTCACTTTCCATTGGACTGGGACGCCCCCAGGATCGTGGCGGAGATCTCCATTTCAAAGCCTTGATTCGACCTTCAGCTCGGGGCCCACACATCGACTAGGCGCCGCTATGTGCTTGGTAGTCAGCTGAAGAGATTGATGTCCCGTAGTATTGATAAGATATCTCCCGTCTACCATGATCAACGCCAACCCGCATGTGGCAATCGTTGGAAAAAGACCAGGCCCTTGGGCTTTGCCATTTTTGCGCCACGATAGGAACCCGTTCGGCACAGCACGGGCAAGCCTAACTAGAAGCACATTGGCATCACTGATTCGGGGTTTGTCTAGAATTGAGCAGATACCGATGCGGGGGGAAATCAGGACCCGGATGCTCGTCAACAGCGAGTAATTGTGCATGAGCTGCCAGTGTCTGCGTTGTCCTCCTGTCTGTCTGATGAACATTCTGGAACTAGAGAATAACTTGTTGCTAGGCAGGTGTTGGTTCGTGCGACTATCTTGCGGCAGTCAGTTGCCGGCGTCCATTTTTCTACCCTATCTGGACTGGTTTCGCTGTGGAGTTTGCAACGCTCTTCCATCTCTGCCGAGGTAGTCTGACGCGACGGTGCGAATGAAGAAAAGATCCGCGGCATCAATGGAAGCTATCAACAAGTGAACACGGTCCTTCTCTTGGGGTCTGGTTTTCACTGATTTACATGCAATGTAGACACTCGTACGTCATTATCCATATGCTGTCTACTATCCCAACATGCATGCGTACGGCAAAGATTTTAAGACTTCCCAAGTGCACGAGGCAAGCTGGGTCTGCATGCTTCCAGATGCGATTTCATCGTGCAGATTGTGCCAAGCACGACAAGGGGCCCCTGAAAAATGCAGTAGCCCATCATGTAAGCAACCCTAACTGTGAGCTGACGTGCAGTGATCCGCACTTTTGAGTTTCCACTACCCTACTAAATGCCACATGTTCTCTGCGGCGGCGACATGTACCGCGCACTAGCAGGCAAAAGGGGAGAAGAACATGGCAATCTTTAGGCCCAGGATGGGCAAAGAAATGCATCTTTTGGTCAAAACTACTACACTAGGGGCTGAAAAGCACCAAAGTCCCGCACATGAAGCACGAGTCATTTTCCGCACCCAGCAAGATAACATGGTGTCGGTAACAGTGTCAGGCGCGGTCCGCTCGATTGGAATCATCTTTTCCGTGGATTTACGTATTTCGTACGATGGGCGGAGCCGAATAATAACTGAAAAAAAAAAAAAAAATTGCCAAGGATTTTTCAGTGTTCTGGAAGGGAGAATTCTTCTTTTGATCGTCGGCATGGGACACGATGTCCTTGTTGTACGTGTTTGGTGTAAAGTGCCCACCCAGTTGATGGTGCTCAACCAATTTCCATCCTGCTGTTTAGATGCAACGCAGCACGAGGGACTGATACTGTTTTCTTGCATCAAATCGAATGCCCCTTTGTCACTGGAGGGTCCCAGTCAACAATTCCATCGGTACCTTTTGAACTTCATCCTCTGGGTGCGATGAATTTTGTGTGGTGTTTCTTTTTGTGCCATCGTGACTCTTTCTTAATTACAAGACGCGCTATTGAAATCTGGTTAATCTTGTAGGGGGAGGGCCAGGGCACCACGTTGGGCTGCCAAACAAACGTGCGCGTTCTTTCGTTGGGCCACAATGGATACCTACGCAGTCGAATATGACGAAATATCAAAAAGAAGGACCTTTTTGAGTAGTAAAAACGAAAAAGAAAAGAAGGAATGGAGAAGGCGGAGACGTATGATCAATGTTCCACGATCTCTCGGCACCCTGCCGAAACCGCAGGCCCGGGACTGCAGGTCTGGCCCCTGGGAGATTGGTGACCCGCGGGCGCATCCATCGGCACAGGGCGCAGAGTCTCACCCTCTTCGACCCGAACCGCAGTGGGGCTTCGGTCGGCCGGCCGAATGCCCAACGCCATGTTCTCACGGATACGGGATACGGACGGACATGGTAGGATTGTCGCTCTCTCAACTCTGGATTTCTTGGTGCAGTGCGACGTGAAAGAAGGAATGCCCCGCGTAAGACGTAACAACTTGACGCTGACATGCTGCAGCTTACGGCCGCTGTAACGAATGACACCAGCCCCTTAGGGAAAGGTCTCATGCAAGCCTGCCCCTTTTGTCTTGTTTGAACGAATGATGATGCTTTTCATTGGATGAACTCCGAACTCCGTGTGGCGCTCACGGTTTCGACATGCCAATATTGAGAAATCTCACTGATGCTCATTGATGCCTGGTATAATTACTTCATGCTGGCCGCCTGCAAGAACCTCATCGATACCTGCGCCAAGTGACTACCAGAGTCTGCTTCTTGCATCTGCGGCCTTGTTTGCTGCTCTCTCCGGCTTTGTGCAACAACATCAACCATGAGGCACGCATACCTATTGTCAGGTCTGCTGGGTGGTGCTCTGGCGGCATTGGACGGTCTGTGCCCTCCTCTAGGCGCGGTACTGCCTGCGCCAAAGACACCGAGGTCGAATGCACATTTGCAGAAGGAAATGTCCGTCTTGAATGAGACCTTGCACAACATTACTGCATCTCTAGAGAAATCCGCCATCTCCTTTGGTGTCCAGTCCATTCATGAGGCCAAGCCCATACTGGAGTTCCACTTCACGCCCGAAAACTATGGCGCCAATGGAGTCAAGAAGGTCGATGCAGACACAGTGTATCGATTGGCCAGCACTTCAAAACTATTCCCCGTCCTTGCTGTCTTGAAGACTGAAGGCATGGATTTGAACGATCCCATCACAAAGTTTCTGCCCGAACTTCGAAATCTCGGCAAGCAATCTAGAATGCGGAACCAGATGTGGATGGTTGATTGGGATGACATCACACTTGGTGCCCTCTCGTCACATTTAGGTGCTCCCTCTGATTGTATGTGGCATGCCTTTCCTAATCATGGGTCGTCAAGAGCTACTGACGCGCGAGGACAGTGGTAATAGACCTCTCCACAGATTCGAGCAACAATTGGACAGACATTGGCTTTCCGGAGATTGATAATTCGATCCAGCTTAATTGTTCCATCAAAGGCGATCCTCCTTGTCCGGAAAATGGTACGTCAAGGCGATCTGTAACGTCGGATTACGCTGACAAGAACAGTGTTCTGGGATCTCTTTGGTCAACGCCCTCCTGTGTACCCTCCGTTTACAGATGCCGTGTATTCCAACGTTGCCTTTGCCCTACTCAGCTGGGCCGTGGAGATGACCACCAATGTGACTTTCTCCGATTATGTCCGCCAAACCATCTGGGAACCCACGGGCATGCATCACACATTCGTCAGCAAGCCCGATGACAGTCTCGGTGCGATTCCTGTCGACGATACGTGGTGGACGGCCACTGTAGGCCTCGAGAAGGCGTAAGTATTCCAAATAACTTGTTTTGATAGGGTTTTAACCATTGATTAGCGCTGGCGACTATTACTCGAGTCTTTCAGATATGCTCGATTTTGGAATTTCCATTCTTAAAAATGAGCAGCTTTCTCCAGTCGGCACGCGGCGCTGGCTCAAGCCCGTGGCTCCCACATCGTCAACTGCCACATTACTCGGCACGCCATGGGAAGTTTACCGGTTCACCAATGTGACCAAGGACGGGCGTCTGATTGAGCTCTACACCAAGATGGGCAACATCTTTGACTATAATTCAAACTTTGTCTTGATTCCCGATTATGATATTGTTTTCCAGGTATTTACGGCTGGCCCCGAGACGTCCGCATTTACTGTCCTAGCCATTACGACGGCCGTGATCAATGCACTACTGCCCGCGCTGGAGGAGGCTGGCAAGGAAGAGATGCGAAAGACGCACACCGGAACTTATAGTGACGCAGCATCCAATTCGTCCATCACCTTGTCGCTCAATGACGAGAACCCTGGCATCAAGGTCACCAATTGGACAGTTCGGGGTGTTGATATTTTTGAATCGTTCCCCACCATTGAGAGGGCCTTTATCAAGGGCACTGCCACGGATCCTGGAGCTAAGACTGAGGACAAGAAAGACGAGGAGAATGTCAGGATGAGACTGTACCCGACGGGTCTGGAGGCAGAGGACCAGAGCTCCTGGAGAGGTGTGACCACATTTGGCACAGCTGAGCAGCTGGCTGCGGTGGACAAGCAATTTCTATGGCCCATGGCCACATGCATCACCTGGGCGCAAATGGATAGGATAGTGTATGGCCTCCAGTCGCAGGACCACTTCATTTTCACGCTTGATGAAGCAGAAGACGGAAAAGAGGCGGTCACAGTAGAACTGCCGGCGTATCGTGTCACGCTTCGCAAGGAGACAATTGCCCTCGGACCGAGCGAAAGTCAAAAGCCTTTGGATAGCTACTAGAACTATACTACATCGAGATATTTACCCTCATCCACCATTGGCTCGGGATCTTTGCGTGTTCTCTGGATGTAGTCAATGGCCTCGAGCAGATAGGGCACGAAAAGCTGCGGGTTCTCGGTTGCGGGAAAGTGCCCGAGATTGTCCATCTTCTTGAAACCAGCGCCCTTGATCTTGTCGGCGGTCGCCTTGCTCATGTCTGGAGTAGTGCTCCAATCATACTCGCCCGTGAGAAAGTAAATGGGACACTTTTGAACATCAATCTTGTGCACACGATCTCGAGCGTCGAAGCCGCCAAAGTAAAAGTCCAAGTCACCGTGGAAGATGCCATACGCCTGTCCGCTATACATGTGCCAAATCAGCTGCTTGTTGGCGTGCGGCGATTGTGGAGCCATCATGCCATAGATCCAGTCTGGATTGAAGAGCGACTGATTGACGAGTGGCGATTTATCTTGGAACTGTCGATCCATGGTCAAGTAATCGCAGCCCTGTAGAGGTATCGTCCCGCCGGAACGAACCTCGTCGTTGCGAATCGCCACGGCGACGCATACCTGGCCGGCCATGGAGGCTCCGCAAATGATTGGTTTGTTGAGTCGCAGGCCCTTGACCACGGCCGCAATGGTCCCAACGTAGGCATCTTCGTTGTTGGTATGGTTTCCAGGTACATAATTGGCGCCGGGAAAAGATCTGCCGTGCGCTGGGAGGTCAAATGCCACCATGGTGCAAGCACGCTGCATGTCTGCATTATTCATCACGCCATGGTACTGACGGGAGTCGGCGCCGGCGGTGTGGCAAAAGACGATCTCTTGGGGGCCGGATCCGCAGGTCTCGTAGAAGATCTTGGTCCGACCCCAGACCGGACAGTCGAGGTAGATATACTTTCCAACAATGTGATCATCTTCCGGAAGGTCCATGTGTGTTTCCTTGATAGGGCCATGCAAGCCTTCGCGAAGCAGGTCCAGCAGGCGCGTCGCAAGATGCCCGTACTGCGCAAACTTGAGCTGATCGCCGTGGACGCCGACGCCTTCCTGCTTGATGTTCATACCCTGCAGGCCGACGAAACTGGTGTATGGCGCTTTGGGATTGGCATCAAAGAACTTTTCCCATTGGTCGGCTTTGGCCTGAAGTGTAAAGTCTGCGGCCTTTGATGATCCGGTGTCGACTGTAGTTTTGGCTCCAGGGTCGACCTTTACGAGAATAGCATCGTCGGCGCCGACAGACTGAACGCCAATGGTCACTGACTGAACAATTGCCTTGGTATTGATAAAGGCCTGCCATTGCGGGTCTCTATCTAGGGCTTGTTTCAATGACGAGACGGATTTGTCCATGGCTCCGGGGAGCGAAGACCAATTGTGCGCAGATTTTGACATGTTCGATATCCTACACAGGGATTCTGCTAGAGTTCAAGCAATGGTCCTGGCACATTGATTGAGCTCAACTATTAGAATCAAGCTGGGTAATATACATAGACATGATGAAGGGCTCGGGTACAGTTTGCGGGGTAGTGAAAGGCGAATCTAGTGCATCATTGTTGGAGTTGTACAACCGGCTGAAGGTTAATGGAAGCCATGGCGAATGAGGATCCATACAGCAAAGCTTGTGTAGCCCCGGGTCTCTATCTCCAGGAGTAAGCCCACTCATGTTGATCTTTTGTACCATGGTAAACCCGCATCTTCCGGGCGAGATGTGAATATCAAGGCACGTACTACTTTAGATGGGGATAAGTACGATAAAGTGTGTGATATATTATACTACTTAGATGAGTTTTGCGCCTTGAACGCCAAATATTCAGAGGTACCAGCTTTGTCAACCTTCTGTGCCTGTTACGACACGACAAGTCAACAACGAGGTCTTTGCTAACCTATAATACAACGCCTCTTTAGTTGGAAATGACTGGTGCTCTACCATCAAACTCGGTAGTCTCCAAGGCGTTCGCTACCATGAACCTAGCAACACTGCCCCTCGAAATCTTGGGCATAAATCCAATCCCCTTTCCGTCGTCGGGATACACTTTGACTTCTGCCGCCTCGCCCTCCACGAACATGGAGGGACGTACGATGACAAAGTTGACGCCCGACTTTCTGGTCTCGGTATCCACGGCGTTATGATCAATCATTTGATATTTCATGTTGCTATAGGTGAAGACCATCTTCATGAGACAGTTGAGCGAGTCGTAGCTGTCGGCCGTGCCCGCGCTGCTGTTAATCACAATCTTGTCTGCGCCGTATTTTTTCATGGATGCAATGGCATTGGATACGGAGTCGGCCATCAGTCGCTGTGGGGTGTCGGGCGAAGGGGAAGAGAATGGTGAGTCGCTTGCGCGTCGAGCGTTCAAGGCCACCACGACGGCCGTTGGTATTGAAGAAGGATTAGCCTCAAATGCCCTATCGACATCTTCGGACTTGAGTGGTGTGCCTTCGACAATGAGAAGGCCTTCTTTTGCAGTCAGGGATGTGGATTTCCTGACAAGGGCTGTAACCTGGTGGCCGCGTGAGAGGGCCTCTTCGATGACCAGTGATCCGACCCGGCCAGTGGCACCAATGACGAGGAAGTGCATGATGAGAGAAGGTATAGTTTTGGGTAAAGAAGAAGGACGATTGGTTGACACGATGTAAGGTCTAAATTTGAAGCACTTGTTGACTCTTGATGCACCTCAGACAGACTAAGTGTTGGAGTTGGCAATGGAGTTAATGGGCTGTGGATAAGATGGAATGAGGATGTAAAACAAAAAGCTTCGCAGCACAGGGAAACGGATTAATATAAATATTTCGAGAGGGTCTAGACATGCCATGTATCTTCCGTCAACATCGACTCAAATATTGTTGACAGGCAAGCAGAATACCATAGCATGCCGCATCTTACCAATCCGGATCCGACACTCGGCCGATACAGCGCCCTAGGCTGTGTTTCGGAGCCGAAATCAAGGGCCAGGAATGTTGCATCCGGGCGAGTGACTTCTACTCAATTTGACATCTTTATGAACATTTAGAGACCTTGTTTGCAAGTTGCCACATCCAGAAATAGAAATGAATTGTATTTTGGCGTCAAACTCGGTTTTGATGTAAAGTTGTTTGTGTCTGTAACAGTTGCCTTCAGCTCGACGGTCTGTTGGTTGTACTAATTGGAGGGCACTCACAACATTAGGAACTTACAGCAGCCCTTCGGCACTCTTACCCCACTAAGTTCCAACGTCTCCAAGGCGTTCCAGAGGGGATTTACCACGTTTTGCTCGCTAAGTACAGCAGCCAGGCTAAGGATTTCAATCACGGCCGCCATGACTCCATATAATCTATATCGACTTGCTACACCGTATGGAATCTGATTAAAATTTATGAAGACATACCAAGTCTCAACCACTATACGACCGTCAGCCTGATTATCTCCTTCTGCTTTTCAAAGACGTCTGGCGCATGAGGCTAAATACAACGACTTTTACACGTCTCCATGCATAAAACTTGACCTTCTATAACGAGCACTCTCTCGCGCTGCAATCTTTTGTTTTCTTTGATGGTTTGGCGAAAATATTACTGATGCGGTTGACGAACAGCCCGAGGGGTTTGGATTTGCCGAACCAGCCACAAAAACACACACAAACAAATCATCCTATGAAAGTCTTGCTCCATCGGCTGGGTCACGTAAGAGTGAGAAATTAGGACGGACTAGGACTTGGCGCAGTTGGCTGCCTGGAAACTTGGAGACGAATCCCTTTTTTAGCAATCTACTAGGCGGGGCGGAGGAACAAGGCGGTAATCCTAGCACTGAGGTCATTCCCCACTAGAACTCTAACACGATGCCACCAGCCAAAGCCCAATGCTTCTCTCACTAGTATCACAGTGAGCTGTGTACAAGACATTAATGGGGGGCCTCCTATAAACCAAAATACGTGCCAAAGGTTCTTCTTTTTCTCAGGACACTTTCGTCTATTCATGCACCATGACGATTCCAACCTTTGCAAAGCCACGCGAGCTCAAGCACACCCCAGTTGACATACTCGTGCATGCATACAACAGCAAGTGTCTCGCCAGCAACAGACTCGGGCCGTGTGGTCCTGACCTGGCCGACTTTTACGGCGACAATGTCACCAACTTTCCGCGGACTTTTCTCCGCCCGCCTGCGTCCGAGGAGGCCATTGCGGCTCTAGACGCCAAGTTTCGCGAGAATGGATTTCCCCACGGCATGCCCGAGGACCTCGCCACCTTTTATCGCGTGACGGACGGCATCTTTGAGGGCGACGATGGCGTATCAGGCGGCGAAATCTTCTCGCCCGTCGAGGGGGTTGAAGTCATCACGGATGCAATGGTGTGGCCGTGCGAGCTCCTTCCCTTCTTTGACGAGTATGAGAAACTCGGGTTCCAGCTCGATCTAAAATGGCCAGAGATCAAATGCGCCGTACAATTAGGCGCAGGTGGCGATGAGGGGGTGCAACTTCTTGTGCCGCCGGCAATGACTAGAGAGGGCATTGACGTGGCGGAAAAAGCATGGGAAAACGGAGACTCAAAGACGAGGCACCAGCTGGAGGCAGTTGCGGAGAGGATATACGGCGGATGGGACGAGATGAAGAAGCTGGAGGTTGCGATGATTCGTAGCTACCATTGGGCGGCGGAGACGGAAAGTTTCTCCAGCTTCAAACACATGCTAGAAGCCTAGTAAGTCGACTTTCGGGGTTTCTGCACTGCGAGATGTCCCTTCAGAGAAGAGCGTTGGTCTGCTACATGGTACTAATGTTCTTGCTTTTTAGTGTAATGGATGCAAGTAGTAAGGAAGGACAACAGGACGACGATGGTGGCAAGGATGACGATGAAACTGAAGACGAGAATGACAGCGCCGAGGAGGGCGATGATGACAATGAGCTTACAGTAGGCTCACAAGAAGAAGTGGATGCGCTGAAGGATAAAAAGATCATTTTCACGGGAACCTTTCAATCAATGGATCGTAAGACTTGCGAGCAGAAGGCGAAAGATCATGGAGGTCAGCTTACTCGAAAGTTGGCCGACGCGGACTATGTTGTGGTAGGCGACAGAGCGGGCCCGAAGAAGCTTCAAGAGATCAGCGAACTTGGCTTGAAAACCATTGATGAGCAACAATTCCTGGCTCTTATTCAAGAAGAAGATCTGGAGAAGACGCCAGACCAAGACTCGGGACCCGTTGCACCAAAGAAGAAAGATGTAATCGTACCCAAGAGCACCCAAACAGGCTCAGTGGGTAAGGATGCATCGGAAACCTTGGCAGGGAAGAAGATCTTATTCACGGGAACATTTGAAACCATGGATCGCAAGCAAGCCAAGCAGGAGGCCGAACAACACGGCGCCAAGGTCATCAGTGCGATACCAAAGGGAGATGGCCTGGACTTCATCGTGCTCGGCGTCAACGCGGGGCCAAATAAGCTGAAA
The DNA here is from genome assembly GCF_000516985.1 of Pestalotiopsis fici W106-1. Lineage (NCBI taxonomy): Eukaryota > Fungi > Ascomycota > Sordariomycetes > Amphisphaeriales > Sporocadaceae > Pestalotiopsis > Pestalotiopsis fici. The sequence continues at coordinate 3,360,789 of NW_006917092.1, read as the reverse complement.
GAGATTGAGCAGCGAGGACTACGCACTATCACTGAGCAGGATTTTCTCGACATGATTGCAGGCCTTGGCAAGGATGAGGCGGCAGCATCAGGCACCGGCCAAAAGCGAGCAAATCAAGCAGCTGCGGAGCCAAAACAGGCACAAAAGCGCCAGCGGGGTGCGAAATAATTTTGTCCAGATACGATGTCTGAAACCAGATGTACCATTGTCTAAAGTCCAACTTCCATGACATAGACCGTCAGATACCTTACCGAATATATCTTTTCAGTCGCGTCAATGAAGCTTCATGGATTATTCTGCACAAGCTTGGGAAGCTAGGAAGAATGTTGTTTGGCATCGGGCTTGGTGGAATGGAGCGTGGAATCGACTCAAAATGTCCTCATTACTCCAAAGCCTTGAGTTCTAACACTGTGCGCTTCAATATTCCAAAGCCATTACAATCCAACCAAGGACCGAATGGCATTAGCGATTGGCGGTATAGATGTGAAAAGAACTGTAATGGTGCCGAAAAGGCCCATGGAAAGGCTAGAGAGTGCAGCCGCTCGAGGATCTGTGCGCAGTAACATGGCGGTCGCAATCGCTGATGAGTTGGCTCCAAGTGTGACTCCTCTCGTGACGTAGTCGTCTATCGTAATGTCAGTATGCACACGTATTGATCCAAGCTTTCATAACGCCTTACCTTCGGGTATCTTCATCCACGCAAGCATCTGCTGTCCGACCAGGGCGCCGATAATGCCACTGGCAATCGCGATCGCAGCGATAGTGTACGTGTCACCACCGAGGTTCACCACGGCCGGGGTAGCGAGGGCGAGTGTCAGGCTGCGAGCCGCAAAGGCGAGACTGCGCTCTGCGGTGATGCCTATGGCGTAGCAAATATACGGATATGCAAACAGAGACGCAATCGACACCAAGATATTTGGTGTCACGATGGCAAAGAAATGCTGACGTAGTTCTCGTCGGTACTGGTACATGGGCAAAGCGAGAGCCACGATACTAGCGTCCAGAACGCTGGACAGTATGTCTCCAGCTCCCGGGAGCTCGTGGCTGCCATTCCACAGCTCGAGGTATTTGGCTCCGGTGCGGTATTCAGTCAGAGTAGTTTCGAGACTGTGGCCCATGGCAAGTCCCAGTACCCAAATGCCAAGAACAGTAAAGAGAGATGAGACGAGTACCGGGTGCAGATATTGCCTCCAGGAAGGAGGAAGGGCAGTGGCTCCAAAATACATCAAAACGCCAAAGCTGAGGTGCATGGGCATGCCATAGCCAACCGCATAATACACGGGAAGTCCCACAAAGAGGAACAGTATGGAATACGTCAACAGGTCAAGATGTCGCACGATTCTCAAAGCCCAGACTTCTGCTCGAGGCAACGGCAGGGGCGCCTGCGGGGGCAGATTCACGGGAGTAGCTTGGCCACTTTCTTCCGAGGGCGTGACATCACCTGGAGCGTGAAGCCGGATTTGCGACGTAGCTTGAGATGCCACCGCCGGCGAAGGTGGGCTGAGATCGAGAGAAGAAGGCGCTGGCGACAGAGCCGATGCAGCATGTTGCTCGTCTTCGCTGGCGGGAATTGCACTCATCGGTATCTCATCTCCTCGAGGGCCCAGTTCCTCGGCACGCTCAGTCATGGCGCGCTTGGATGTGCCCAAAACCAGTTGAATCGCTCGGGTCATGTATGCCGTCGCGACCATCATGACAATGAACCCGATGGCTAAAGATGTCAGATTGATCTTCATGGTCTCTTGCACCGTTAGACTCACCAAAGACCGCAATGATTTTAAATACTTCCACCACGCCAATTGGCGGGCTGAGAGGAAGTAGGACGAACGAGGGCGTGAATGTGATGCTGATCCATCGCAAAGACCAACTTCCCTGATATGGTCAGATAAGCAAACCTTGATATCTTGGAGGGCTTGACTCAACAGGTATGTCGACACATCCGACGAACCGGCGCGTCCTGTGTTCGCCAAAGACCAGCTCAGACAAGAGCAGGGCGAGAAACAAGACAATCAAACATGCGACGGAAGCTGGAAATGAGATATTTCCAATCGCTAGTAGTTTATCAACTCCAAAACATGCCGAAAGGATGGCGACAATCCCCGCTGGAACTGCGAGCCATGACTGAGCGCTGGACTGCCATGAACTCTTGGCTACCTGAATCAAAGCGCCCATTAGCGAGAGACCATGGGAGAACATGCAACTGACTTACAAGTCTCAATGCTTTTGCAAAGTCGTTGAGTCGACTGCTTGCATTAGCTACAGCCATCTCGGTAAGATGATACCAGCACGGTGGTAAAAACAATTCCGTCTAAATTGTGTTTCGGTACCTCTTATCATGAGCTCAATCTCGAGTTTCTAGGTTTCCTCGGTCCAGCGCCGACGTCGGCCGAGTCAATTAGTGGATTTCGAACCGCTACAGGCTCGCCATTCCATTGCCCCGACCGGGACACCAGGAAACCTCCCGTTCTACCTCAGCTCCAGCTTATTCAATTGAATCGAAATTATGATCATGAGTTGATTAGAATGCTCAATAATACGGCAGCGCTTTTGTCCATGTTCGCATTTGACAAAGGCACAGCAGCCATTATGTACATGGCGGCATGAGTGTGTAAACCCCCGGGGGACATCCCGTACCTGTCAACTGCGCATCGGGTGCCTAGCCGAGGGTACAGTGTACGCTAAGTAGACGCAATTTAGGCGACCCCTTCCCCCAGCGGTATGCGACAAGTACACTGAAAAGTGCGCAGAGAATAAAGAAAGGAATGCAGAAGCCTGCGAATAATTTTGAGTCGCGCCGGGCATTGTACAAGACACAGTGACTACAAGGACAATTTCAAGAGTCATGATATGGAATTGCCCAAAGACCCTGCGATTTAGATCGATACCGCCATAACACTGATGAATTCGTTCTACACAAAGCCAGGGCTTCGTGCAATCTACCACTTCCGAAACTCAGGTTCAATTCGTCAAGGGACGCCCCTGAACAAACGACACAATTGCGCAGAGGCACGCAGATACTCCGCGTACAATGCAAACCAGGCGTCACTTTCACGGCCGTTACCTGATATGTGTTACAGCATGGTCACAGGCAGTTTTTTTTTTTTTTTTTGGGTGTTATTTACCTGGTGAACGACCCTCAACTCGGAATTTCCACTAAAGTCAATCTATCTCAACCCCAACGCGCTCCATCGGCATGCTGGTCGATGTGATGTAGACGGCATGCCTCCATGTTTTGGCTTCCAGCGTTGATAAATTGATACCGTCTCCTGTTCACGGTCTGTGAGTTGTCCATTACCATCCTTAGACCATCGCTCCAAAGTCAATCCCCAAAGACATATCTCTTATGATCATGCCCTCTTGTCGTTTACTCGCCATGTACCCTGTGTGGAAGCTATCATGCCTCGCCGGGCTCTTCAACCACGTTAGCCTTGACACTCGTGGCCTTGCGGACCACGTTTTGGCGACAGACCATGAAGTGGAATCTTGGGCAAGGAGCAGACGGTTTACCCCTTATGAGATCCAAGGCGATTTGTAAATCCCAAACCTCCTCACACTTGATCAAGCTCTTCTTGACTCCATTGCACTCCTCTGTGTTGAAGATAGTTCCAAGATCGTCGCGATGGACCTCGATGAAGCTGCGCTCGCAGTCAGCCCAAATTTGGAGACCTTTCTTTTCTGCCAATTCTGTTGATATTGTCAGCATCATCGTCTATCCTCGTACGCAATACCCTGCAACGTACTGTGAAATTCAGCAATGCTCGCCTCGATGAGTTGGCCTGCACTCATCTTTGGGACTTTGGACTTTACCCCTCTGGACTTGGTGGCTGTGTCCTCTTTGGCCTGGTTGGCCGCCAATCGCTTCGCCATGAAGGTTAGATCCTGGGCGTTCACACGATAGATAAAGTAGACATGCTGGACATCCGGAAAGAGTCGAACAACGCGTGGAATAGCCCAGGGGCAAGGACTACCCGTAGGCCCATGTGAGGTTCGACACGCGCACATGAATGGCGTTGCACCCCAGCTTTCGCCTGTGCTGGTTTGCTTCCAATTGAAAGCAATGTTTCGAAGACCCTGGAACTGCTCTCTAGTTCTTGACCAGTCCAGGAGAACAACGTTGAAGTAGTTTTTGACAAAGGTGAACACAACCAAGTCCTTCTTGGCATTCACCTTGACTCGTGAGGCGAACTCCGGGGTCTGAGGCTGGCCTCGGCGCACGGGCAAGGGGGCTACCCACAAGGCGCCATCCGCCGCCAGCTCGTCTACCCATTTCGTGTACGCAGTTCTGGCCGAGTGGTCGACAATGGACATTTTCATACGCTGGCGCCAGCTAGACGCGAATGAAGGGGATCCGCTCGTCTCCCAGGGTGAGATGATCAGCCGATGGAGTGGCTGTTTTGTATTGACTTCCAATCGGAAATGGTGAACGCCATCACTGTTGAAGGCAAGCTTCCAGATATTCAGAACCACCTCGAGGGGCATCTTGTCGTACAGTCTGGGTTTGTTGTCCTCCATGGCGGCGTTTCGTGACTGCAGAATTAGTCAGTGAGGCTATTGATATTGGTGAATCTGGAAATGCTTTCGTGCACGACCCGCAGATCTAATGTTAACCTTGACAAGAATGGATTGTGCAAAGTCGCTTCGAGAGCCTCTCACGGCCACTTGTTTTGAACAGACAATAAAGAGAATGTGGAAGAAGACCTGGCTTGTCGCGATTGGAAAAGGAAAGAAAAAGAGAAAACAGGTGGTTACGCGGGGTCCGATTGGGAAATGACACCACGTAGGGCTTGAATCGGAAGGAAAAGAAGGGGGTAGATCAGACAACGAGCGTGAATGCCAGCATCCTCCCTGCTGCGTCGAGTTGAAGAAGGCAGGCACTTACCAGTCGCGTTTGCTCGAAGCTAGCTTGATTATTAGATGTGCATTGATCTTAGGCCGTGAAGACCGAAACTGTGTCGCAAATGAAGCAGTGATGTCTGCCTGTAGACAAAAGCTCAGGTGAGTGTGCCCCAGTTGTTCCGTTAGACACGGCAGCTGGTGCTTGACGATGTGTGTTGAAAGAGGCGTCCTTCTTTGATTGATGTGTAGATTACGATTGGGAATGCATTGGTGAGAAGCCAATGAAATAGAAAGAGCTCTGATTAGAGTCGGCGGGGTGAAAATTAGAAAAGTGGCAAGAAGGAGTGTTCTCGTGTTAGGTGGCAGGGAACGTCAAAGAAAACGCGTTGGGCCCAGCAACCGTGAATGCAAACGACTGACCAGCTGGACCATGTCAGGGCTTTGGCGCTTAAGGATGTGTTAATGCTGAGGACCTTTTATCTTGAACAGAAAAATTTGACTGGGTGCATCTTATTATTTTTTATTTAACAGTCGTCCCCGGAGTAATGATTTTCTATTCACACGCCCCGTTGGAATAGTTGGATATCATTCAAATATTGCAAACAAAAGGAGAGACTATTTTGTTCGCAGTCTAATTGATGAGCATCGAGTCTCAATATCGAAAATAATTATACAAATACAGAGACCAATGCGAAGTGAAGGTTAGCTTCCAACTTATTCCTCGTGATCATTCAGGGATGAAATTAAATATGATTTTTTCAATACTCCAGAACATTGATTTTTAGCAGAGCCAAGCTCGGGCTCGAACAAGCTAAGTTTCAATCCCACCCTGCGTAATAAACAAGTTGCCAAATTCAATCTCTACCCAGCCGTCACAAAGCATCGTGGAAATTGTCATTATGATTAATCTGCTTCGCCCGAAGTTCTTCCCCAGATGAAGGACATTCTGGTAGCAGATTTTCAGGTGGACAGACTACATATGAAGAAAGGCAAATCTCTGGACTACTTAGAAAAGTACCTAGTCAAGACGACTAAAAACTGGCAGCTTAACATAGAGTACAACTTGATTCAATTGTGTCGAAATCTTGCTCCTTTTGGTACTCCAAAACGTTATTATATACTGCACTGTGAACTTGCGCACCCATAGAAATCAGTTGACACTATGAATTCAGAATGTGCCATGCACAGAGTCACCAAGGATCCCAGCCACTCATTCTGGTGAGATCTAGGGCTGAATAGGAACAAATTAAAACATCGATCGTAATGCCGCTGATTTGATTGATCTTATACGATCGACAAATACGTCCAAGGTGCCTTGAATTGGCTTCTACCAGCGGTTCACAACAGCTATTGTTCTCCGAAAAGGTTTGTAAATTTGATATATCATCAAAATAAGTTACTCTTGCAATCTTGAACCAGAAGCTGCGGAGCGACGGCGAAACCCCAGACTCTGTGATAATCTCTAGGACTGGGACGACTTGCAACAAGTATCGTCATGCCTCGAGAAATGACAAAAGTTCAAGCCCGTCAATCCCCTCTTGTTTTGCTACGAGCACAATCCTTATTGGCCACCGACGTGGAAGACTGGGTACAGCAATCTCAAGGACCCTTGATTTCTACGGACTCGAGTATTGGAAGTGACGCCGCGATGAGTTCTGATGCGCATCAGGGGCCGTGAACAATCTGGCAGAGAATCCCAAGCCAGCTTCATGGTGGCCTGCATGAGGCCGAAGAGAATCGGAAAGACAAGGAGACAATCACCGGATTGATCGCCTATCTCTTGCAGCCCGAGAAACTGCGCTTCGCTTTCCTTCCAGCTTCTTGTTTGAACTCGAATATGAGTAGATCAGGTGAAGATGGTTAGAAAGATCACTAGGGCCTTCCAAATAGCTCTTCGTTAGTTGGGTACTCCTAGAAGCATCTAGGAAATGCCAATTGTATCGCATGTGTTCATACGCGTGTTCATTGGGTCTAGGAGCTAATCATTTTGATGTTCTACCTGCCACAAGTTTTCGATTGTCTCCAAACGTTTATGGCTTCTCGTGGCAAGGCAAGCACATGGCTTGAGCTGTCGCGCATGGCCTGAATGGCAGCGCTGCTGTCGCGACACGCCCAGTCCTCCATAAACCAACGTTTTGGAGATCGATTCATGATCATGCACCAGTAGACAAAAATCGTTAGTGCCGTATCGTCTCGAGCGGCGAGAAGTTGTACATAGTCGTTCGAAACCACTCCCGGCCATCGAAAAAAGTGCGCCCATGATCGAGGGCGGCTATCAGTCTCTCGGACCCACTCCTTGAGACTTGCAATAGCGTTGCGGTAGGCCTCGGCGGCCCATGTTGGACTGTCCTTTAGAGCTGCCATTTCATCGAGGTCACCGACCATGTCCCAGATTGTGTCGTCAAAGGATGGCTGTGTGAGATTCTTTCGATGATCCACATATAACTTGAGGTGGCTCATCTGGAAAAAGGGGACCGTCGCTTGTGCGACTCTGGAAGTTTGTCGAAATATCCGAAAAATCTCGAGAAAATCGTAGTCTTCATTTGTGTTTACTTGTGCAGCTGCCAAGTGAAATATTACTATCGTGACTCCAAATGACAGCACTGCGAACCAGTTTTCTTTCGTGATGACTAGATCGTTGGACCGGCGAAATAAGTCAGACGCAGCCAAGTTATATCGATACGCATGCATGCGCAAGAATGACGATGCCGAGCCATCTTGAAAGGAATGGTAAAGCGTCCATAGTGAAGCGGCACTATGATCCAGGTAACGATATTGTACTTGGGCCGGATAGTTAGCTTTTCATTCTAAAGACATTTAGGAACTTTGATATATGATTGAAGGATATCGACAAGACATTTCGACTTCAAAACGGTATCCGTATCCGATAGACATGCTTCGCATCAAATAGGAAGAGAAAGAAAGAGAGAAAGGAAAGTTTTGTGAGGAGGGAGGGAAATAGCCCTGCATATAAGTACTCACAGGCCTGTGATTCGAGTGTTGATCTCCACACTCCCACTTCTGTGTCGGATGCGCAAGGCTCGAGCCATATCTTATCAAGTACAAATGTGATCATATCCTGGGCAGGGTTGGAAGAGACTGTGCCATGGAGACTCATGCACGGTACACCACTTCCAAGGGTTCCGGGTTGATGCATCTTGTTAGATAATGATCTGCTGTTCCATACCGACAAGGACATGGAACTTGGCGCTGTATCAAGTTGCTTGTGTCTATTCTCCGCCACTGACATTGTGTATCCATCGGCTCTTGGTGAGTAATCACATACTTCACCGCGCCTCTGGCAATGTGAGCAAGTGGGAGGTTCCAGGTTGCACTAATATCCGGGTTAGTTCCCGAGCTTCTGTACAACTGAGTACAGTCGGCCACCCACCCTTACTCGTCTCTTCTTGCACTGACCACACCCATTGCGCGTCTTCGTGTGATATTGCCTAGAACCACGGGTCATAGCCGCGTTCGCTTCGCTGAGTAGACGGTAAGCTGTATCGTGTCTGTATGCCAAAGTTTTTATGCACCCTCCTGTCGCTTACATGAAAACCAGGATGAGGCAGATGAGTATGAAGAACTGTTTTGACCAGAGAAGTGAAAATGACGATTGTTAACATATGGAATATGAGAAAGACCGTACACAAATCTACGTGGTCTTGATCAGGGGGCTGAGCCAAGTTCTTGACATGGACGAAACAGGTTTAGTGTACGAGATTGACTAAATTGGGTCAAGGTGAGATCCTCGCTTGGCTTGGCGGGAGCGGGTAAGGCTTGAGGTTTATTTTTGGATTCCTCACCTCCGATGCCACTCCTTTACCTGAATAGTTATTTCAATCAGTAAGTAGCACTCTGCCAGACTACACGGTAACTCTTAGACATGACTGGCTTTGACCTAGTTGAGGCGAAACATACAATGCACATTTCACATTTAGTCAAAGCCGACAAAAATCGATCATCTGCGCCCGATTGACCCTGCGAAACCCACCAAGCTGGTGGGGATTGCCCCCCTCCTCCCGGTGATCTTTTGGCTCATCCATTATCAATAAGAGTTCTTTTTCCATAATCAGGTCCAAATCATTCAACTTCGACTGATTTAGTCTCATGGCCTTTTTATTTTTTATTTTTTATCTTTTTCCACTTCCTGCCTTTTCTTTTTTCTTTATTTCTTTTCGCTCTCTTGAAAAGCTGCCAATGCGCGGAGGGAGGAACGTATTCTGCACAGAACAACGCCCACCGCAGAGAGCCACTACGTCTCCATAACTGCCGACTTCCGAGCGCTCAGGTTTGTCAAGGGTGTTTGTTCTTTTGCTTCCTTCCCTCTGCTCTCATCCTCTGCCATTGCCCCCGGTTTCCAGTGGCGGAGATCCCGCGAGACTTGGACTATTTTCATGTTACGTAGCGATGGCCTAGGATGGACGCCTGCTGTCTCCGGCCTCTATCCTGTCCAGGAGGTGCTATCCCCGCACCTCAGTTACCGAACGCCCAAGGTTGAGTCAGTATTCTGAATGACCTCATGTTCAGCGATAGTATTCTGCAAATATCGCCACGTCATATCCTTGACCTATTCTTATCGCATTGGCTGTCTAGAGCGGCCAGGTTCTTGCCTTTGTTACGTGTGCGAAGAGGCCTGTATTGGTGGATGAACTGAAGTCGCAGAGCTGCTATCGTGATACGGACAGGGAGTCCATGCTTTTCAGTTGCTTATCAATTCGTTGCGTTGATTACGTAGGGATTGTTTTCGAACCCAACCCAGCAGCACGTTGCATGAGTCTCCTGAACTCTCTTTGTATGTGGTGAATGTACAAAGTAGTTTCAAGTACTTCTGCATTCATATCGAGTTGCAAAGAACTCGAACAATGATCTGTCGGTACTCCATCGTCCGAGGATACCGCATTGGACCAATCAAGAGACGGATCGCGAGGGATGCCTCAACGGCCTTCCTAATGCGGCTAACTGCTTTACCCCACGATCATGGGCCCTGGATCCGGGATTCTGCTGCCCACCACGGGGCCACCCTCGTCCCGTCTAGAACTCACGCGCAGAAGAGCCTCCTTTCGGCGCATGACCGATCGCCGACAGTCAGATATCTATTCGGATAGCTAAGCGAGACATTGGAGATAGCACCCCAAGAGCAGAGACGCCCGGCATGTTTTGATCACTTCAATTTGACAATCTTCATGATTCTCCAACCTTCGCGCGTTTCCTCCGTGGTCAATCCCCGCCACTCCTCCAAGTGATCAACACCACCAGTAGTATATTACCTTGTGTCAACATGTAGTTTCTCAGACTATCCCAGCCGTCAAATCATGTAGACTGCAATGCGACGGCAGAATCCACCAACTATAATAGCTCTCAGTCTGGAATAGTACAGGGGATAGCAAACCGCGACTGATTCCATCAATCTTGGCGGCATTTATGCTGAACAATCCAGCGCGGTATAGCAATTTGACAACAGCATATGTCACACCATAGGCCATATCTACCATTCAGCCATTTAGCCATTTCTTTAGTAATTCAGAATCATCTTAACATCCAGATAACTCATCGGAGCTTAAAAGCTTATTTGAACTATTGCCAATGCCCTCTCCACAGCTTGGCCCTCTTGGCTCTCTTGGCCTGGTGTTCAGGCAAAGACAAAAACGGCTCTTCTCTGAGGCACGGTCTTCGTGATCCAGTGCTTGTCCTGGGCGGAATGGTGATGCCCCTGCATTCCGTACATGTCTGCATTGCATCCCGCACAACACCAACTCATTGCCAAGAATATCTGATAGCCGCAATGGACATCCCACAGGTAGCCCATGAGCCGTTTTTGAGGCATCATTGGGCGCTTTGTCTCCAACGACGGTGAAGTTACTTGCGGAATGGATGCGGCGTACGCAATCCTCTCTTATCATATGCAGATCATTCCCTGCTTCAGACCCCTGGTAGCATGTTTTGCCTGCAGAGCTATGCCGCCAATGCAACGGCAACTTACCATTGGACGATGGTTTCTTGCACAGGGGTCTACCCGACAACTGATATCGAATATCTCGGAGATTCAAGGCTCGAGGCTCGTTTTTCCATCTCAGCAAGTTTGGACGATAACAGTCACGCCCTCACATGCAAATGATCATCAGCCCCATTGCCCGGTTTTCTTGTCGAGCAGAAGCGACGACTGGAGCATCTCAATTATGCCAGGTTTTGATTCGAGGAACATTCAAACCATGGCACGGTCCGTGGGCCTCGAACGCTCGGCCTGACCCGGATCGACCGTGATCAACGATAACTCTAACACCCTGGTTCATATCTCTTATAGTCTAATGTTCATGACTATAAATGCTTTTGTGTTTCTCCTCTGAAGATGATTTTCCACACTCAAGCATCGCCTTGAAGACTAGATCACCTTACTCTGTCATTCCTGCCTGCTTTAGTCCTTCATTCGCTCATATCTTCTTTGACCATCAGCAGTCATGAAGTCTACATCTGTCGTTGGTGCTCTGCTCTTCGCTGAGGCAGCCCTCGGTGCTCGATTCACAAAGCAGCGTTGGGAGAACCATGCCAGGCGCGCTCTGCAGCGTAGCACCTTGCCACCCATCCCGGCGGATGACAGCACTCTCCAGAGCCTAGATGCTGGCAATGAGACTGCTCACGTTGACTACTCCACCAACTGGGCCGGCGCAGTCTTGATCGGCACTGGCTACACTTCCGTCACCGGAACCATTGTCGTTCCCACCCCCGAGACTCCCTCTGGAGGCAGCTCCCGAACTGAATATGTAAGTGGACCCGAAAAAAACTCATATGCTGTTGAACGACAATGCTAACATTTACAAGGCCGCTAGGTTAGTACTTGGTCCATTGTCTTGAAGGGCATGGCAGCTAGGTGACTATAACGAGACTACTGACACTTGTTATTAAACAGCGCATGGGTCGGTATTGACGGAGATACATGCCAGACTGCCATTCTGCAGACTGGCGTCGACTTCTATGTCGAGGGCAGCGAGGTTGCCTTTGATGCCTGGTACGAGTGGTACCCCGACTATGCCTACACCTTTTCCGGCATCACCATCAGCGCCGGCGACACCGTTACCATGACGGTGACTGCCACCTCAAAGTCAGCCGGCACGGCTGTCATTGAGAACGTGACCAAGGGCACCACGGTCACCCACACCTTCTCAGGCGAGACTGACACTCTGTGCGAGACCAACGCCGAGTGGATCGTTGAGGACTTTTCGTCTGGCAACTCTCTCGTTCCCTTTGCCGACTTTGGCACTGTTACCTTCACTGGTATGTATCATGTTTCCCTTAATCCAATGCTTAAATACTGACAGGGTTCAGGCGCTTCTGCCACCACCTCCAGCGGTACCGTCGGTGTTAGCGGAGCCACTATTATCGACATCAAGCAGAACAACGAGGTGCTTACCGAGTGCTCCACTTCTGGTTCCTCGACCGTCATTTGCACCTACACTGGCTAAATGTACTTCCTATGCTACTGGACAACAGACCTCTCTGAGGCTTGTTTCTAGTGACTTTTATAGGGGCTCCATGTTGCTGAAGAATATTTTGGAAACTGTACATAGCTTTTGACAAATATCCGAGGTCATGCAAATCAAGACCCTTGGATACAAAGAAGAAATGTCACGTTTAAAATGAAATGGTGCTTCGTCACGTGGCACAATTGCATGTTCTCAAAATGAATGTAAGTATGTGAATTCAATTAAACAAATAAATAATGCTTGGATATACGCTTTGCTACACTATCTAAATATATATGCCCGTTCTTGTATATGCATCATATCGGACAAAGAACGCTCACCAGAATGAGTGGATATGAAGGGTGTTCTCGTAAGTAGTGTTCTTTGAGAACTGCTCCAAATCTTTCTGCGCTTTGTTGTATGCTACCTGGGCTTTGTCCACCATGACACTCGCCTCGACTGAACCATATGCGAGCTCTTGCTTGCACCTCTCTAGTACTTGGCGGCATAAGCGGAAGTGCTTTGCAAACTGGCCCAGCTTCTTTGCCTGCGCGTGCTGTCGACAGTCCCAACATGTTGGGGCAACTTTGCCGCCTTCAGGTAGGGTAGGAGGCAGCGAGAGGATCGTATCCTTGGCTATGACGCGAGGCTCAATGGCGTGCCCGCACTTGCGGGTCAGCTCGAATCGACAAAGAGGACAGGACTGATGCGCGTCAATCCAGGTGTCCAAGCAGCCCCGACAAAAGACGTGACCGCAAGGAGAAATGACAGAGTCATTTTCACAAGCGAGCGTGTGAGGAGATGTGCTCATCTTCAGTGGTGTTTCCTGGCACACTGAACAGACCAGGTTGGTGGGTCTGTCCATAAAGAAGGTAATCTTTGGGTTCGGAAAGAAATTGTCTGTGAACTCGTATGTAGGCGGAGACACTTCATCCTCAAAACCATGCAAAGATACTTCTTCAAACTCGCGAATGATGCTACTCATGTCAAGCGCCTCAGTTCCCCGGTGTCGGCTGACGGGAGTCCGCTCACGACGCCCTGACGATGATGCGCGACTCGAAGCGCGCGAGGAGAAATCTGGGCTCTCATCTCTTCTCATTCCGTCTCTTCTAGGCCCAGTGGCGCGCGCAGCTCGCGGCCGAGGAGCTGCTCGGCTTCTCCATGTATCAACAGACTCGTTGACGACCGGCCGCCCAGCTTGGTAAGATCGTAGTCCTGACAGAGACTCGACGCTGCGTGCGAGGCGTGGTGTCTCTGCGACGAATCGAACAGGACGGATGCGCGGGACAGGAGGAATCCTGACTCCTGGAGGGCAATCCTGTGTCGATGCCGTGGAATTGAGTGGCTCGTCCATGTACTTGATCTTTCCAATGATGCTGCTGCCTGCCTTAATGGTTTTGGTACGCATTTTCCTAAGGGACCAGTAATCTCTCACCTTTGCGCTTTCTTAAACTTGATTTATGCTGATTCTCAACGTTCGTTTTGTGTATTTGTGAGTTTTTGCGTGATTCAATATTTGGCTTCTTATTTCCTCAATCTGCGAGGTGGCGCAATACCGAGGCATTAAGTATCCCGTTACTCGGTAATAACGAGCTTTCATCTATTAATACCTCATTCTTTGTACTGCGAGCGAAACGCATACTTGAAAGGGTGGACTCGAGGTTGACAAAGGAGATGTAGAAGTACAATGACATTGATGATGAAACCCATCTTTGTCTGGACGCTATAGAAACTGCCCTCTTCCATCACTTCCTTGCCTCTATCCTTAGGCACCCCAAGATATGGAGTATAATGGATTTGACATTCCACTACATCGGGTGCCTTGATTTTAGGTACATCAAACCAAGAGCCTGTACTTTCCTTGATGATTCTGATGATCTCCCTGTTGGTGACGGAATGTAAAACCACGTAGAATGGATTGTAAGACGAGCATGCAAGACTGTGAGATGTATTGAGACTGTATTAAAATGTGACTATGGGACGTGGCGGTATAGGTTGTTTAATATGCTCCAGTTTCCCTCTTTTAAAATTATTCTGTTCCCCGTAATGATACATTGCTCCCTGTGTCACTTTGCGGTTGTCGGTGGTTATTCGGAATGCCCCAGGCCGATTGACGTCCGACCTTTTCTGATTGCAATCAAAATGCACCTGCCCTGGTGGTACGATTGGGTATTCGTACAATTTTCCATCACCGTACTGCAGCCTTGCCATCTCAACAGGAGTGTGTGTTGGCCCTCTTTTGTTCACATTGCCATATTTGTGGGGATAGCCTGATTTCCGCCTGCCAGAATTGGGGTGCGGATGGGCATCCAGTTGCTGTTGGACGTGATGGGTTGAGATGGTTATATTTTGCGGGTCGCCAAAGTTATATTGCTAATATTCGTTAGCATAGTCCCGCAGTGATGTCCAGTTCTTGTTCTGGGAATGCCAAAATGCAGGAACTCACGTAACCCGAGTGTACCGGGGCACTGTTTGTCTTTCTGGGGTCATGGTGCCTTTTCCCAGCATTGATTGTGTCGTAGTCTTCCTTCGATGCGCCGCAACCCATGGTCGCAACTGTATGATAGTATCTGGTTATGATTGGAAATAATTGGCTATGCTTGGAATGAATGACTTGATGTATCGTGAGGTGGCATGGATTGTAATTGTGTCAAAGAAGCTCACCTACATAGCCTGACCTTGAAGGATGGATTGGTCTATATACACAGACTGGTCCATGTACACAACCTTGTCTATTCTATGTTGGTTCGTGTGAATTCTTGTTGGTTTCATGATTCAATCAAATGTTAGTTCCGAGATATAATTATCGCATTTCTAAAGCATCGAATGTCCGGTAGCGATGTGACATATTTTCCTTGCCCGCTATACGCGCGCGCTCGGGCTTAGTGCTAAGTGCACTGCTGCATTGAAGCGCCTAAGCTGTACGTACGCGCGACCCGAATACCTGGGTCATAAGCGCCGAGTTGGTGATGCGAACTGGCAATGTTTGCATGGAGGGGCAGATAACGACCCATGTCCTTATCAATGTGATGGTACTCAATCATTGCCCGACTGGGTGGTTTGCATCGGTCAACTTGACCGCGCCCTCCGGCCGAGCAAACGGTCGCCGTGGCGGAGCTTCTGTTAGGCGCCCCCCAGGTCCCTGCCGCACTTTTTGTTGGGTGCAGCGCAATTCCAACTTTGCGGGACAGCAACAGCGCCAGGCTCCCTCCGTCAAGTCCCATAAAGTATCATAGCATCACTGCCCTCTCGATTCCTGATCAAATCACCTTGTACTTTTCAGATCTTTTTTCTTTTACCTTCACGCTGGGAAATCTTTTGCCACGACATGAATTATTCTCCCGAGTCTCTAGGTCTAGATACTGAAGACAGCGAATCCACACTCTGGCCGCTCTTCCATCTTCTGGATAGTTGCGCCAGAAGCGAGGGTACCAGCACGCCTGCTTGGGCGGCACAGGGAATCCAGCAATGCTGCCAAGGGTGCCCGGAAGAACACCTTGGAGGATTTCTGTTCGGTTTCTGGGGTCTGCTTTTGGACCTGGTACGAGAAATCGACGTTGATCATCCAGCAATGGATTTGTTAGCAGAAGTTGTTGCAGAACTCAAGAAGCTGCCATCGATCAAGGTCAATGTTCACAACGTGAGTTACGAGGCCATTATCAACACAGTCGGGCCAGGCTGACATACATGAAGGAAGAAAAGCTGCTATGGACAGACCTTCCGGTTCTTGAGATGGAACTACTTGAAAGATTTACCGGTATGCACAAACCCGATCCACTTGTTTCAGAGCTGTTATGTTGATATGCAATCTTCAGCCCACGAATATGGCGATGCATCATTGATAAAGGAGTATCAGGATGAACATATTCGCATCAACTCATTTGCTGCTAGACTTCTCCCACTTGGTCTTAGCAGTACGCGTCCTACCGAGGCCCTGGAGTATACTCTCGAACGAGAGCCTTGCATGGACTGGGACCTTGAAGCAGCATCTGAGTATATACTCAGAGCTGGCAACACTATCTTTGAGCATTTGGACGACCCCAGATTCACCGAATTGGGGTACGAAGGGGGTCCTCTTTATACTGGCACCAAGGGTGTAAACATGGAAAGATGGAACTTTTGGAAGAAGCGTTTTCGCGAGTGTGGAGAGGCCGCAAGCCCGGATAGCAAGGCTCACCAGAAAGCACTTGAAGCCTCACGGAAGATGGACATCATAGAAGCGCAAGCAGAGCACTAATTGAGTTTACCAGTAGTGCATGCAATTCATACTTTATAATTGTGTGCAACATAAATAGAGAGAGCCTTCCCCACAATCCCATTACTGACAATCTCCCCGACCCATTTTTCATTCATCAATCTCACTCACGGTCATGCTCATGAAAGACCAGTGCTCTGACCTCAATGCTCTCTCTGGCGGGCACGTCGTCACCTGCGCCACTGTCGACAAAGGCCGTATGAGGCACCCTCCTAGCGCGACCGTCCGTCTTGGAGTCAAAGCACTTGATGAGAATGACCTCTTCGGGGGTGAGTCCATACTTGAAGTACCACTTGTGCTTGTCATTTCCCTTGACGGCAAAGGTAGCGCCTTTGCGATTCGGGTATATGAGGCCTATGGGAACAAGGTCGTCCTCTTCCACCGAGTTGGCTTCTGCCAGGGCCAAGGGGTCACGCAGCACAGTCTTGATTGGACGCCAGACGTTGATAATCTGCACTCTTCCCTTGAGTAGCTCATCTGCATCGTTTGGGAGGTGGTGAGGGACCCGGCTCAGGGCCGCCTCGTAAGTCTGATCGATGTGCACACGGTTCACCGGGCCACGGAGTTGTATAGGAGAAGTGGTATTGGTCTGATCTGGATCCGGACGGCGAATCGTATGGTCAAATATGAAGATGCGCGAAGCTCCAGTCCTATAAGTCGGTTAGATATTCACTTGATAGTAGGTACTTTATGGAGCTACGACTTACGCATCCTTCAACAGCTGCTCAGTCTCTTTGTAGTACTTGTCCTTGACCTTGTCGTCATCCACGAATTCCTTCTCCTGACTGACGTGTTTGTAGATTTGGAAACCATTCTTGTCTAGTGTGAATTGCGCCTCCTGGCCGGAGATGTCCGTGATGCGGACTCGATGCTCTTCAGTCGGGCGCTCGTAAGTCTCCGGCCGGCCAACGTAAGTAGGCGCCGGGGGTGAATTATCCTCATTGGGCTTGAAATAATGCAAAATGGTGTCCACGTCGTGTGGTGATATGGCAGAGGCCTCGGATACGTTAGCAAACATAGTCGCAGCTACGACGGGGAGTTGAACATCGGCAGTCGCCATTATGAAGTGGTCTGGTCAACACTTTTATACAATACTATACAGGCGAAAATGGATGTTTGTGCATGGAGTTTTCTTGACTTGTTTGATTCATTTTATATATGATCGTTGCGCCCCTATACATTTTCGTCTATTTGGAGGGTTTGTAAGACCCCGCAATCGCGGCAATCACGCCATGCACCAATAAGCCGTCCGTCAAGGTCAATCGCTACACGGCCGGCTTGACCCAGCAAATCGGAGACATAATTTATTTCTTGTATTATAAATCCAATAACGGTATTTCCATCACCTGCCCTATGCTGGGGGAAATCGGTCGTCTCTTGATGTGTCTTGATGTTGTGCAACACGGGAACGGACCTATTTTGCACCCAATCAGGAACCGACGGCACAATGTTATTTGCGAAAACCCCCCGTTGAAGAAATCTTGGGAACTTTCCGCTTAATAAGAATTGCGAAACACACCACTTCTTAGCTACTAATAATTCTTTAGTCATTTGCGATTGCCTCATTTCACGCTTTGATTTGCACAAGCACATTATTAATCTAGTCAGTCGATATGCGAGAAGTGACATCACATTTCACAAATCTATGGCGTGGAGGCCGCATGACCTGGGTATGTACCTATGTAGGTACCGTAACCAAAGGCTAGACTATGATCCCTCGACTAGGTACCTATTCCGGGCACCACGTTCAGGACTTTTCGTTCTTTGACAAATGCTGTATCCCCGTCTTTGTCTCTGTATGTTCCGTTCTTAGGTTCTGATGCTTTATGAAGAAGCTAGCCACCGTGCAGACGACCGACAAGCCCGTGTACAAGATGAATATGTTTCTCAAACTCCAAGAAAATGCTTCTAGAACCGCTCGGCGCTGTTGCGGGTCTTCAATTATTTTCGGGATGCCAACATTCGCCGCTGCCTGACTGCCCGACAGAGCCTCGAGTACGGATTCGCTGAGACCTGCAGCTGCAAGGGACGTTTGTTGAGTGTCCATACTGTTCTGAAATACGACGCCTCCCACCACAACAGATAGGGACATGGCGATGTTTCGCAGAAAGATGAGGGCGGCTGTGGCTGCGGCAGTGTCGGCCTGACTGACACTGTTCTGAATAGCCGCCATGGGTGCTTGAAAAAGCAGCCCTGGGCCGAGAGCGCCAATGATCAGCAAGCCTACAAGCATGGCAACACTCGTATCGGGCCCGAACAAGATATAGAGGCCACTCCCAAGAGGAAGGAATAGCGAACCGATCCACATGAATTCCCTGTAGCGTCCGGTGAGATGGATTGTGTATCCGGCCACAAGCTCACCCACGGCTTGGACAATAATCAATGGGAGCAATAAGACACCACTTCGAATCGGCGAAGCTTGGAGCACGCTTTGAAAGTACAATGGCATGTAATACTCGATACCAATGAGGACCATGGCGTGCGCAACCACGACGGCGAAGACGGCGTCATTGGACCAGCTCTTGAACACGGCCAGGGGCATCATAGGGTACCGGACACGTTGCTCGGTCAAGATAAAGACGCCAATCATGGCGGCGCCGAACACGACCAAGCAAATGACCTTTGGACTGTTCCAGGGGGCGATTGTGCCGCCAAAATCCAGTCCTAGCAGGATGAGAAGGGAGATGGCGAGTATTGAAAACGTACCAAGCCAGTCAATGGCCCTAAGACCTTCACTCAGCTTGGTTCTTGGGTTGTGAACGTCCAAGAACACGGTCATGAGGCCAAACGTGACCACGCAGATCGGAACGTTGATCCAGAAGCACCACCGCCAGGTCGCGGATTCTGTAAACGCTCCACCAATCAGCGGCCCAGCGGATCCTGCCAGGGCCCAGACGAAGCCCGAGAAGCCCAGGTAGACTGATCGCTCGCGCACACTGAAGAGGTCAGAGATGGTGATGATGGAGAGCTGCACGAGTCCGCCGCCAGCTGCTCCTTGTAGTCCACGGCCGGCAATGAGCATGGGCATGTTGTGGGCCAGTGCCGCAATGATACTCGAGATTGCAAACAACGTCACCGCAATGAGCAACACTGGCTTTCTTCCAAATACGGAGCTTATAGAAGACCATATAGGGCCAGATGTTGCATTTGCCAGCAAGTAGGCACCTCCAATCCAGACATAGCCCGCCGCCGAGTGTAAGTCTGCGCATATCGTCGGAATGGACTGGGCGACAATGGTCGTGTCGAGTGCGGCCAGGAACAAGGACAACTGCAGTAGGTATATCAATCGTTAGCGTACTTCGACAATATGTTGCATCACAGTGAGAGATGGGCATTGAGCTACCTACATAGAATGCCGCTAGAATGAGATATAGCCGGGTTTTGGTGCGCGTCACCGTGTTCTCTTCGGCGATTTCCAATGGTAAAATTGGGGCATGGTTGGAAGACGCGGTCGTCGGCGGCTGCTCGGGCAGCTCTCCAGCCTGTACTATAGGCTGGGCGGGTGAAATCTCCAT
The DNA here is from genome assembly GCF_000516985.1 of Pestalotiopsis fici W106-1. NCBI lineage: Eukaryota > Fungi > Ascomycota > Sordariomycetes > Amphisphaeriales > Sporocadaceae > Pestalotiopsis > Pestalotiopsis fici. Next base: position 3,340,726 of record NW_006917092.1, on the reverse strand, counting down.
AGCAAAGGCGTTGAGTCGTTCAAGGTCTAGTAGGATGTATCGAGAGTTGCTTTGAGTAGATACAGAATCATCAAGCTTATTTCCACAGGGAGAGCAATTCGTAGGTACACGGGCTGCTTTTAACAGGCCAATCCGCGACGCGGGGTAAAGCCGGGGTACGGCACAGCACTGAGCACGACATGCTCGCTTGGGCAGGGCAGGGAATACGCGTTATGACTGTTTGCCGAATGACTCACGGTTAGGAGAGCATTACACCGGCCTCGCCGTTCTTCGGCTAGACCTATATCTTGGAATTGAGCATTGAAAGACGGATGGACAAAGACATGTTATGGCAAGCGCTGTATTCAACTACAAAGTATTGCTGTGTGGGGTCACTAAATAATAAGCTTATTTTGAACGTGGTCTTGATTGAGCCTCTGCGCACTTGTCAATCCGTGAATATGATGCAAAGAAGAAAGGAAACTGGGGTCATTGCAGCTCAGCGTATATAGTTGGGACTTGTGTATATACTACAACCCTTTTCTCGTCTAAATTGTTTTTTTTTGTTTTGTTTTTTACCTCGCCCCTCTATCAATCATCGCAAAATCCACTTGTTGTCCAGTGTCCAACTGAGCACTGCACTGCTACTGATCCACATCTGATGGAGCCTAGAAATGAACAGCACGAGAGGCTCTGGCGACCCGGTGCATAGTTGTTCTGGGCGATTGTGATACTGGCGTGTGAATTATTTGCCATATGATAAACCTTGCCGAGCGCTCTATGGACCTAGGTGAAGTTTGGCAATCAATTCTCACTTGCCCTGTAACAATGGACATGGTAGTCATTCCGTTGCAGGAGTTTGGGCTGGAGAGCGCCAAGTCAATGTGCATGGGCCACGTTGTGATCGCTCGATGCCAGTATTCTGGATGAGAGCCGAGTCTTGTATCTTCCAGCAGACAGCCTCTCTATCGCTTCAAATTCTTGGGCTACGATATATTCTGATTTTGTTTCACTCTTTTAGTTGTCCACATTTGACCTCATTTTTTATTTTGGTGCATCGTTCACGACTTTTGTTACAATTGGCCGTTATATGCGTTGCAAGCATCCACCAAGACCGCACTTCCATACCATACGACGTGGATACATTCATTTACAACGAAAAGGCCTTTACATACTAGGTAACTTTGAACCCTAATTTTCGTGACCAAATGTGGCAAGAAGTACTGTCAATGAGAGAAGACAATGCTACACCTGGTAGTTTTGAGACCGTCAAGAAATATGGAAATGAACGCCAACGGTGAACACTCAGGTAGAGGCACGTGTATCTTGCGCCTGTAATAAGCACGAATACACAATTTCACATGATTTCCAACATCAGTGACGAATTAAATAGAACGACTTTACATAACAAAAATCTTGGTATATTTACGACTTTGAAGGAGATTTAATTATGGGAATGATAGGATTTTAACATGAACCTATTTCAAGTAAAGCATTCAATGGCGAAAATGATGCTCAGTATTGTTGTTTCGGTGATGTATTTGGCTTGTTTTGACCTACAATATGGAGACAACATACTTCGGAATGCTTCACAGCCTATAACATTGTATGCTCGATCATGAGTTCCATCTTCATTTCCCGAGCCTCGCTTTCTATCCACTATCACAATCCGCGACGTGCATTATCGCATCAATGCCGAGCTTTTCGAAAATCAAACTTGCTAACCACTTTCAATTCTTGGTTGCATAATACTATCTGTATATTTAGCAGTTCATGTGGAGAACATTTGGATGAAGGTGCGTGAGACAACAGTACGACTGTATCGAGATTAGTGGCTTTTGTCAAATGCTCACTGATAAAACATTGCGGCCTGGGCAAGGTAGAATGACCTCATCTCTCTATCCTCGAAAAGCATGGAAGAACGCTAAATAGTGCTGGTACAGATCTGGTTCCTCTTGAAAGATGGGATTAATGAGTTGAATCACGTGCGCAACTCATTTGCAGGCCTGGCGGGAAAACAATGGATATATGAAAGTCCGGCGTGGCGACGGACTGTGCTAATGAGTACCGGTAGGTCTTGACTTTGATGGTTCAATGCCTGGTTGAATAGATGTCCAAATTGCAAGATCAAGATAAGGAGCCAGAGCACCCAGGGCTCTGGGGAAGAATATTGGCATCTTAGCTGCAGTGAGCACAACACGTGGCGGCGAGCTGACGGCTGGTGATGGCGTCGCGTTGAGTTTATTGGCACCTAGACTATGAGCCGGGGCACCAGAGCTTAAATTCAATTGCACACACCCCAAGCTACGCCATTATTCAGGCACATATATGAATCTCACTATTAACTCCTAATGTCTCCGAACAGCAAGCATAGATAATTCTGTCCAAAGCGGAGCAATTCGGTAAAAGCCTCGAGACGCGGTTCCTGTTTTGCAAAAACGATTTGTACAAAGGCTTGGAATATCAACATATATCGCATACTGTCATTACTGTCTGGTTTAATTCTAGAATGACCAATTCTAGTAGCTGGCTGGAGATATGCGTTTACTCCGGGCAACCGAAGCAATGTGCTCATGTTTTCAATGAGCTTCAACCCCTGACCTCTGAGAGTAGATACGGTCTAAAATCGAGCCCTCCAATAATATATACTTTGAATCCAGTGCATTCCAAGATCGACACAACTACAGGTGCATACTGAGTCGAGCACAATCGCATGTTGAATTGAGATCGAATTTTATACTGGAATGATCAACAGATGTAAGATTCCCCACCTTGACAATATCCAGATGTTGGTATATGTGAAGAGCAAGGCAATATTCCGCCGCCATCGCGGACCCCGATGGATCCAGACAACACGGGAATTGCTCGCGTTAAAGCCATTAGCCTGGATCGTAAGCACGAGCCCACCGCATCAAATCGTGTTTGTACGAGGGCCTTCTGGCATACACAAGGCCCAGAACTGCACTAGACTCAGATTATCTGCACCAAAATAGGATAATATCTTGCTGACTCTATGCATTGAGTAATGAACGAGATCATTTTCAAGTGATTTCAAGAATTGTTGATTACCTCCGAAAATCTACTTACGCTGGGAGCGAGACAACTTAGCATTGCCGGGGCCAGAGGTCTAGAGGGACATGGTATGCATGCATGGTCCTTTTGAGTCGAACCAAAGGAAGAACAGTTGAAACCTGTGATCATTCAAAGGAAGATCTACATGTCATAGCATCAAGTGCAACATCTAAAGAGCACCCCTTATTGACCCTATGAGGCACATTAAGGACTGCCCTGATTCTTGCTCAGATCCACTTCCCGCAATGGAGGTCAATGCCACCTTGAATATAGGGCACGAGTCAGGAACCATGATCTGATAGCCTACGCATCAACTGCCGGCTAACCTTGTCTTAGGCCGCGAAATGTGGCACATTGACAGGAAATTGTTAAGCAGATCAACTTCCCAGCGACCGAGAGAGATCAAGACATGATCGTCATTTGCTTCTCAAGCACAATGTACACACAATTACCGCCACGGACAGTTCGCCGTCTATCAATCAGAGTAGCACCCAGACACACAGGTTCGCGTGGGATTAGTGAACGTGTATTCGCATTGCCCAACGTCCTATAAGGTTTGCCTAGGTCCTTGGCTAGGGTCTTGGCTGAGATAGCTATTGGCAGCTAGCAGTGCGGACACTGCGAATGGTAGCTCCCGGATCACCGCGGCCTGGGCCACCGTGCTTAGCGGAAGTCTATACCCCATCGCGCCCAGATATTCGGTTTGCTCGAACGTCGCCGATCAACGGCTGCGGGTTGTCTCCCACCTCTTGCTTGACTTTTGTCCCAGTGTACAGTGGTGGTGGGGGAGCATTACTCTTTCTGGCTTTCGTACTGCTGCCAGCTTACTGCACGCCCTACCTGGCGCACAGGCGTAGTTCGCCCAAGCCGACTATGAACGCGGCCACTACCAGGATTTAGCTCGCGTCCAAGCGGAGGCGAGTCGTGATGTCGCAGCAATCTGCCGGAAGGGATGGGGTATTTCAGATTTACAACGGGCAGAGTTGCTCGTAGACGAATTTTCTTATATCATCCCTTAAAATCAATCCAGACCAGACCCTGAACTTTCATGGTATTTTGACGCCGACGAATTGGTTCTCGCATCGGGAAGGGGAGACATTATCTGTAACAAGCCCTCCACCGAAAGAGAATACCAACAACGACCCAAGCGAGTGTCTCGCTGTCTCATTACCCTGGTCTGTCAATTCTCAACAGGGTCATTTGGATCACGACGCTTGGATCTCAAATTCCGGCGATTATCTGTTCGCAACCCGCATCTGCACACAACCAGGAAGATACAGAGAGAGGATGCTAAGGACATAGCGGCCGGTAACACTTGTATCATCTGCCTACAGCAATCCACCACACCACTACCATCACCATATGAAGGGCAGCAGCTTATACCGTCCCGATGTCTCCTCGCGTCGTGCCTCGGATTCCAGCGGGGTCGGAGCCCCTTGGCGCTCTTATTATCGATGTTATGATATCGATGCTGTCGATTGCAGTGTTGTCCATTTTCTTGAGTATATCAGTCATTCCTTTTGTCATTATCGAAGACATGACTGACACACAACCCAGCCCGGCGAATATCGGCAATCAAGACTTGGAACAAGCTACCACTTGTTGTCTGGCTTGTGTTTGCCATATTTATCGACTCTTGGCTCTTTGTTTTTGTCACGGCAATCTTGAAGCAGGCAGTCGGCATTAATACTGACTACATGCTGTGCTCCTCGGCCATTCTATTATGCTTGATTTGTTATGTCACTACTAAGGTGAGTAAGATTTCCACTGGGGATTGTACCAACTACTGACAATAGTACTTAGATTGTGAGTGAGGAACGAATCGCTTGTCGTACGGCCCCCGAAACTAACTTTTCTACAGCTGATATACTTGTTTCTGGTTGAAAAAGCAGTAAGGCTTCACCTACTTATGACTTGATGGGCGATACTAAATTACTCTTGCAGTTCGTGGTACGGAACGGCACAAAGTCCCGACTCCAATCTAAACTGTACATCTTTAATTCTTTCGGGATGCTTTGTAAGTTTTTTGCAGTCGCTCCCAAGGGATAGATTCTAATGGCTTGCAGCTATCTATTTCATCATTTCGGTGTTGAACTTTATATAGTACGGCGATCCTACCTCTTATATTCACGACCAGTACACTGACTCCCGCATTAGTCGCATCAACCGAATCGATAATAATGTTTGCTACATTGGAATGAAGCGCCCGGTTCTTGTTCCATTAATCTCATTCGATCTGGTTGTCAACGTATGTTGCTTATTTCTGTAACCTCACAACAGGATGGTATTGCTAATGCTCGTCAATCAGATCTATCTCACCATGTTGTTCCTCTACCCGCTGTTCAGTAAGTTCACTTCCACGGGTACTTCCTACCCTCGAGCTCACGCGTCGCAGGTTTGTATTCGTACAAAGATATGCCCCGTACCAGTGCCAATGCTCGACTTCGAAGTATTGCCCTCCGCACCTTTATGTAAGTACTGGAAATTCGTTGTATTCTCACTTTTTGCATGTTCTCCTAGGATCCGACTGTCGTTTGCAAACTCTATCCCAACCCTACACTCTGCCTCCGTATATCGTCAGCCAGCTGGTTATTACCTGTTCTTGGATGATTTCTTGGTGATTTATACAACATGAGGAGAAAAGAGAAGCTGACATATTTCGATGACCCAGTGGCGCAGCTTCAACAACCGTATCAAGTGTGGTCAATCTCACAGTGTTGATGGCACTCGATGGAGAACCCGGATGGGTATGTCTCTTATGTTGTAACTGTGACAGTGAGTGGGAACCTATTCAACACGACAAGAATGTTGCACGCCATGTTGACCATTGAATAGTCCTCTTCTCTGCTGTTGTGATTCAATGGGTCACGACGCGCGACAACGCTGCCACGAGGACCAATGCCGAGTACGATAATTCCGACCATCGAAATCGTGAAGGATCTCGCGACACAGGAGTATCATCCCGCCGACGTGATACATTGAACATGGATGGTATCAAGAGGGTTGTGAGTGTGAGCACCACACAAAACTTTATCAAGATGGATGAAATCGATGTTACTTCGTACCCAATGCAACCAGCCGGTGCCTTCAAGTCAGTAGACACCTTGGATGGAGCCGAACGTGGAAAGGCACGAAATGGAAGCATGAGCGATACATCGACGTCTGGACTCGTTCAAACACCCGATATCGAACCAGCCAATCCTGTTCTGGGTGTACGAACCGTCATTGTTGCGGGCAGCAAAGACGGCCGGAGGACATGATCATATCCTGGTAATTAAAGGTAAAATATAGAGGTCTAAGTATATAGGAGATGATAAAAAGTATGGATTCTCTCAAACAACAACATCTTCACTACTCGTGTAATACCACGATAAGCCTAACATGCTGGAGCCAACGGTCAGGCTGAGAGAACAGCATAACTGCCGAGACGAGAATCGCCACATGTCAAATAAAGAAATGTGTTTGGTACAGCAGATTCGTTGGGTTCCTGGATAATGCGGACTTTTGTGAGTGTTCAATGTGGCGAAGAGGATAACACCTTCTCGGTGAGCTCTGCGTGCAAACGCTCCTGTACACACACACACAGGTTCAATCCCTCCACCTGAGCACTCCACTTCCTGCTTTCTGTGATTGAAAGCTCCAGACAGAGTTTAGACTACTTGGGCTAAGCTCCCGTAGATCAAAGTCCGGCATGCCTTCAAAAACAGGTGCTGCCACGCGGCACACGTGGGTACGTACTGTGCACACCAACTCGAGTGCTCCCACATCGGATCTCGCGTGGTCGCTCTAGGGCCGGGACGGCTCAAATGGTTAATGTGACATCCCTTGGGGACCCTGACACGGTCACCATGATAAATAAAAGTCCACTACGTCATACCAGGCTGTCGGTCAATCAAGATCAGGTGTAGTAGCAACTCATTATGCCAGTTGTAATCTGTTCAGGAATGTGATTGCGCCCGGAGTTCAGCTCCTGGGAGTTGGCCAACGTCGGAATTAGCATGACATCAAGCCGGAAGCCAGACCCCGACCACCTGGCATTCAACTCAAGGATAGAATATCTAATAACACAGAAAATGCTACATTGTTTCTCGGCTATCACTCCGAAAGGTACCTAGTTATGGCAGAACTGTGCTCTAGAGTGAGCTACGTTTATACAACTTCCAAGACTTCTCCAAACACTAGACGTTAATGTATTCTGCACAAATTACCTCGCCATTAAGGTCCATGATCTGGGGCACATGTTAGTAACTACCATCTTCGGTGAAAACACGAGCCTCAAGTAGATTGTCTTGGCATTTCTTTTCCGAGACTCCTGTGTTTAGGCATAATACTCGAAGGTATATACCTGAAAGAAACGAAGGAATGAGGGGGAAACGACACCGGAAATTACTCACATCATTGATGGTGATATTAGGTGCCAATTCAGCCAGGCCGTCCATGTAAAGTGTATGATTGAGAGTTGTCTGATTGCCACCATCATTGAAGTAATCGACAATGGCATGGTTCACCTTGAGTCCACGCATATTAGCTCGTTAATACCTTCATGTTTATTGGAATTCCTAATTAGTTTCCGAGTTACGTGCAGAGACACAGTTCCCTAAACCATCATATGGCTGTGGCAACCCTGTATTCGTGGCACACTCTTTCAGGTGATGTGGATCGTTCTAAAATGATGTGCAAAATGGAGAGAGTTGCGGGTTTATAGACTTACATTGCCCAGTCTAGCCGGAAGATTCGTCCCGGCCATGTCGTACATACGATTCTCAGGGTCCAGCTTCTGCCACTCCCACCATAACTTATTCAATATGTTAGCAACTGCTTACCACGGTTCATGAAGTGCCGAATGAGTAGCGAAAAGACACGCGATGGGAAACAGGCAAAGGCTGTCTCTGACTGGAACTCCCGTATACATGCCAACAAGAAGTGCAGAAATAGAAGGAAATCCTTACACGGTCCAGGTTACCATGGTGTAAGAAAAACACGGGGTCTCCGGGAGACAGAGTTGGGTCAACCATCTGGGCGTGGAGATGTTAGTGATGAGAGGAGCCATATAGCATTGGTAGCAACTCACGATGCCGCCCACACCACCGTGGCCGGCCGAGTGCGGACTGCCTTCCCAGCAGCTACGAGCCTCGGTAAATGAGTCAATCGCGTTGCAGCGATCAATATTGGATTGTGCTGCGGCATTGAAAGAATTCTGGTTGAAGTTGCGGGTCAAGCAGTGATCTCCCACTTGGCCATTCAGTTGCCAGCGCAAAACCAGACTTGCAAACGGACCATCTTGAACGCATCTCGATGTCCCGACTCCATTTCCTCCAAAGTACTCGTCCTTCCATAGGTCAGATCCGGCCAAATCGGAGACCTCGTTGACTTCATCCCAGTACGGTATGCGACCGGTGTAACCACACTCTTGGCGAATAGCGCGCTCGTGGACCGTCATGTAGTAGCGGTGGAAAGGAAGGAAGGCTCCAACAGAGTGTACGTAACTTCGGCTATTAGTTATCGAAATCTCTATGGTCATGCACGCGTAGAAACTTCCCTTGATGAAATACGGGACAGGGAAATAAGTTCTCAAAGAGACACATCTATGGGAAGAAAAACATGCAAAGAATCACAAACACCACAAATTTGGAGTACTTACATGTGGCCACTGGAGGTCATCCCAACGGGAAACAGCCCCTTCAAAGCCCGTCTTCGAAGGGGCATTGATCAGGCAGAGGTCCGCATTGATGTAACTGGTCTTCTCCTCAGAGGTCAGATTGGTCCAAGGAACCCTCTGGGAAATAGTCGTGCAAGCTGGCGTCTGCCTCTTTGAGAGAGGTGAAGCGTTCGCCAAGGCTGCAATGATGGCAGCGGTTTTCAAGGCAAATGAAAGCATCATGTCAAGGAGTGAATAATGTCGAGTTCTCTCGGCTTGATACCTCAAACATGCTCAGTCCCAGTGGAAACATGCTCAGTTCTAGGAACCATTAAGTAGAGAATTTCATAACTTCGCGAATACTATCCGCGGCGAAATGCCATTGTGACGCGTACTCGATCGAATTCATAACCATAATGAGAAGGTCAAGGCTGTTAAAATATTGTCCTCCGCCACAGTGTGATATGCCAAGATGCCGCTGAGCTGACAAAGATGCTTACCAACATTCCGGGTGTGAAGTCGCTGTATGCCAAGCTCACGACCAACATACAGACCGAGAACAGGAGACCTTCCTTATTCGGATCTCTTCCATTACCAGCCAATGCCTTTATTCGTTTTACAATCAAATATGCAGGAACTCGCAGAGTGCCTGGAGTCATTCCATTGGCGCCATAAAAGAGCCGCCTCTTTGTCTTGGCGTGTATTTCTCCACACGGACTGGCAGATTTATAATATAGCAATACAATGTAATAGGGGTCTTAATTAATACAGAAGATGTTATGCGGCAAGCTTCCGAATGGTACCCAGAATTTCATCAATGTAGTATTGATTCACGGAATTATCCCAGTTGGCGCAAATACATTGCCCCTATATTTGTGTGCAAAAACAGAGCTTGATCTTCCCCACTCCCAAGCAGGACTCTAGAAATGGGCAATACTTTCTGTACGCCACTACAGAGTACACATGTAGTTCTTCTTGCATGTTTGATAGCTCTGTTTTCCACCCTATTACCACTTGGTACGTTTCATTCTTCATAAATCTTTGTTACATCACTACAAAGACGTGTCCAAGACACTTGGTTCACGGTCCTTTCTCAATTGGATCGCCCGCATAGAGGAGTACTCGAAACCGAAAAAGAAAAATTCATTGTTTGGCGAACCGGTGGCATGTATTAGCCGCGGGAGAGAGGTATACCGGCACTGGGAAAACGGCGCGAGGGGCCGCTGAGATTTTAAGCTTATTTGTTCAGGTACAAATCGATCCACTCTATTTTCCTCACCCATGCAGCTCGCACGACAGCGCTGCAAGCCCTATTGAAAGCCAAAGACTTTCTCCATCTTATTCTCCAGATCAAAACGGTTTTGAGTCTGGGATGTAATTAAATAAATCAGCAAGGCCCAGAGAAAGAGTTTCCGAGAAGCCTGCCGTGCTTATTCGGTGTCTTCAATCGCCTACAATGTAAAAATGACGGTGCCATTTGGAGTTTTGAGGACATGGTCATCGCCGCCGTACATACCCCAAACGAAATCCCCACCCCCACTCACTTCATAGGAATGCTACGTTGGGCCTCTTGTCGTTTTTCTTCCCCCGTCGCAGTGCCAACCAAATCAGGCTTTGTGCACGTCGTGTGTACACTCGGGACGTTCAATCACTTTCTATTTAGGATACACGAGGTGTATCTCGACTGGCAAGAAAGGAACAAGTTTGTTACAAGACTCTTCGACAGAACGTGCAAAAGCAAATCCATAGCGGGGTACTGGGCCTTTGCTGCACATCCCTCCTCCACGTCTGCTATTGCTGGGAGTGCAATACTGGTTTTTGCCCTACACGAGGTCGTATCATGATCCCACAATATTCAGTCTGGACAAGTGTTGCTGTAAGCATCCGACCTGAACTGGACGGCTAGATAAACATGATGTGATGAATTTAGCCAATGAAGTAGATATTTTTCAGGGTTTGTCTGCAGGTTTCGTCAGGGCTGCTTACCGGGGTTACTGACTTGCGCTTGATTGGGGTCGCTTCTCTTTACCCGCAATTATTTCTCTAGGGGACCGGCATTTGCTACCTTGGCAAAACAGACGTGATGTGCAATGTGAGTAATAATGTATATATCGACTCCATTGCTCTTCTCCTCCAGACTGACTGTATTCAAGGACGCACTTCATTTGCGCAAATTCTTTCCTCAACTCTGCTGAAACCGTTGAATTCGAGCCACGATGGTTGACGGCGGAAGAACTGCAGTCTCGACTGCCGAACGACATCTAGTACACAGGTGAGCTGCCTCGATTGGATGCGGGGAATGTTGTACCTTGCTGATGGACAAGCAAAGCCATGCTCACGAAGGATCTATTCCGGGGACTGTGAATGTCCAAGTAGTCGGTCAGTAGCGAAACAAGAACAAACCTTGGTATTATGCTTACTGGACCATGTCATGCAGAGGGTGATGATACGGCATTGGGTCAAGCGTTGTTCCCAGTACCTCCGCAAGATCCCAACCACTGTCTTAATGTGAGGGGAAAACAAATTGTTGTAATCATGAGTCTAACTCTTAGCAGTGGCCTGCATGGAAAAAGCAAATCATTCTCTTCATTTGCTGCGCATACTCGTTCCTTGGGAATGCCTTCCTGGTGGGACCATCGCCATACATCACCCTGTACTCGGAGCTATTTGACGTAACTCCAGCTCAGGCGTCGGGATTGATCTCTTATCCAAATCTTGCATTCGGTTTTGGATCCCTCATTCTTGTGCCGTTGTATCTCAAGTTTGGTCGAAGACCGGTCATGCTAGGATCGATGCTGTTTGTAGGTCTCTGAAGCCAGCTTCCATTCCGTGTATCCTCTAATACCTCCCAGTTCGTTGTTGGGATCATTGGCGCTTCGCAAGCAAATGATTTCACGGGCCTCATGGTCGCCAGAGTCTTTGCATCCTTTGGCTCGGGTATTTGCGAGGCAATTCCTGTCCAGCTGGTGTAAGTGATAGACAAACATCCAGACTGAAGAGCTTGTTACAAAATTGAATGAGACTAACAATTCCGACTTGCCAGTAACGATATTTTCTTTCTGCACGAACGAGGCAGGCAAATTGCTTTATACTCATGTATGTATACCATGCCAGTTCAAGCTGTTGAAACCATGGCCATTGACTTATACGAAACTGTCATCAGTCGCCATCTGCCTCGGCGCTGTAGCCCCCGTCGCGAGTTCCCATCTCCTCATTGAGCCCTACTCTTGGAGGCTCTTCTTTTACGTCATCCTCGCTTTTGCGTCTGCACTGCTGGTATTGGCATTCCTCTTTGTCGAAGAGACTTCCTATGACCGCTCAGCGCACCAGGCGACAGTGCCAGCACCAAGTGGCGCGTATCACTCTGAAAGTGGAGAGAAAGCTTCGCAAGATAATCTGGAGCACACATTAGAGCCAATTCCGATGCGGACTCCATTCATGCAAACTCTTAGCTTGAAGGGGAGATATGATCCAGAAGTACGGTTTTTCATGACCATGGTGACATCTTTCACCTACTTCCTTGTGCCACAGGTGCTTTGGGTCATCACTTCTTTCGGAATTTATATCGGCCTAGGCGCATTTGTTTTCAATTATACCGCGCCAATCAAGCTGACAGGACCTCCGTACAACTGGTCAGAGGTGGGCTCTCGCACGATAAACTACGTCGGTTGAGCTCGTTGTTAACCCAAGAGTAGGAAAGCTCCGGTCTTATTGCACTGGCAACGTTGATTGGCTTTGTATTAGCAGTACCATTTGCGCCGTCTTCTGACCTCCTAGCTGCGAGACTGACCCGACGTAACAACGGTATACGCGAAGCCGAAATGAGACTCCCTGTCATGTTACCAGCAATGGTAATCGCTCCTTTAGGCCTTGTTCTCTATGGCCTAACGTGCCAATTCAATCTGCATTACATCGGGTACTTTTTCGGGGCGGCAATGACCCAATGGTCCGCATACTTTTTCTTCTCTTTCGCTCTTGCGTATGCTGTCGACTCGTACAACACGGATACAGCACAGATGCTTATCGCGATGAATATTGGGAAACAGGTACACCCCCCTACAAACGGTATTACTCTTTTCTTTACCTTCTGCTGACCATACACTCTTGTACCATAGGCTATCAGCTTTGGACTCTCGGTGAACGTGCTCGATTGGGTGTTGGAGACGGGCTACGCGGTCGTCATCTCGGGTATCTTTGCAGCTGTTCTGGTCGCGAACAATCTTGTCTTGGTTGTGTTCTTAATATGGGGCAAGAAGATCCGGCAAATTATGGCAGGCTCCTGGCTGGCGAAGCTGCACGGTCGGAATGTACAAAACGAACGTCAGGTGGTCTAGGAGGAAAGATGGTAGAGTATGTATCGTGGAGTAAGGGTGTTCTGGGTGTCCCGTCGCTGTGGCTCTAAGTTAACCAGCTGGCGGGGTTGGTGGCTTGGCCTACCCCAATCCCCGGACTTTGGCACTTGGATCGGGCTGCAGGGAACTCTGTTCAGCCTCCGCGGCACCAATATGACACTTTGCATCTGAAAAGTTCCTGATGTCAATCCAATCCATCGGACGCTGCCTCGGCTGATGCCAGTCGTCACAAAAGAAAACAATGATACGTACTCAATGTCCCCGGACCAGAGTCTCCGCCGAGACCCACTATAGCCGCTATCAATGCACCACTTGCTTTTCTCCTCTTCCCCTAGCTCTCCCCGCAAAGCAACCGTGGTGATGAGGTCAATTTAGAGTTGTCGCTTGAATATGGCCATCATCACTTCTGTGCCTGACATGGCTACACGAGCAATCATGCCATTGTCCCCCGGGTGATTGCAATGCCTACCTAGCCAGTGTCCACAACACGAACCAAATGCACCTGGATTCTGTTGCTAATTACGTGACAAGTCCATGACGCTTACGATTTTGAACTGATTTGTAGTCACCAGGTGCCGGAGACATGGTATTTCCTTTCCGTCTTCACGCTGCCGGCGGAAGAGGCCGCGGGACCTTGTGCATGCTCGGTACAGTTTGAATATTCGGAGCTAGCCTTAGCCATTGACGCCCTTGATATCATCTGGCAGTATGTGATATTGCATCTGCAACCTAGTTTGCTGAGCTCAAGACAAAGAAATTACTGGAAGGTAATGACGGTGATACTGACGTCGTTGACTTGACAGATCGCTCGATGCGTTTATTCGTACTCTCGTTGTTACAAGAAAGAGCGGGATGAGATGAGAGGTGCATTTTGGTCCGCAAGCATGTCTATATAATGCCGTGACACCCTCCCTTTGAAGCATTATTTTCCGTCATCAATCTTATTCTATATCTTCTATTACTTACTGCACAAGCAAAAGCAATCAGAATTGCAAGACCTGCTGTCTAAACCTTCTCACAATCATGTCTGACTACAAGCCCACTGGTTAGTCTGCTTCCAACACCATCCCTTGACTGTTGACTTAACATCTCTACAGAGCACGACGGCAAACGTCTCGACGGTGGAGTCGACAAGCGCGTTGGCACTGGCGAGTTTGCTCACGGCAAGGTTGATCCTCACCAGGCCGGCAAGAAGGGCGGACACACTTCCGGAGGTTCAAGTGGTGGTCTTGAAAGCAGTGGCGGCAGCGGCGGCAGTGGCGGCGGTGAATTTGCGCATGGCAAGGTTGATCCTCATGAGGCTGGCAAGAAGGGTGGACGTGCCAGTGGTGGTACAGGAGCATAAGGGAATGGTACAATTCCCAAAGATGACGCCGTTGTAGTCCGAATGAGTGGACTGAGATCACGCGGTGAACCAAATGGCCATGTAAGGGTATTCATTAGTAGAAGGTCTGCTCAGTAAACAGGATAAGTACAACGTGCGTCTTGATAAGCAGCATTGCATTGAGTCAAATCTTTTGAAACTCGTTCGGATGTTTTGATGCACCATTTATGGTATCTGCGGACTGGCGAGGTATGCTTGGGGGATGGTGTAGTATCTTGATTTGTTCTCCTAAGTCCTAGTAGGTCTTCCAATCTATCTATTGCCATATCTATGCTTTCAAAAGCATAGCTAACCCCTGACTTGAACACCAATATCCTTCGAACTGTTGACAGCCGACAGACTCGAGACGGCATATTACACATGGGGACTAGGCACCCTGAACCGATCAATCAAGAGCTTGACTTTGACACTATATTGTGTATACTCGTCAGCACGAAAATCTGGAAGTCTTTAGATAGGATTGGCACTCACCATCTGGAAATATACCCCCTTTTGCTTGATGAGTTCAATATGGCTTCCTTTCTCTAAAAGGTGGCCTCCTTCACCTAGCACGAAAATAACGTCCGCTTTCTGTGCGGTAACAAGCCGATGTGCGACCAAGACGATTGTTCTACCGTAGCTAGCGCGCTCAAAAGCTTGCTGGACAAGCCTTTCGCTCTCCGAGTCAAGTGAACTGGTCGCTTCATCTAGGAGAAGGAGTTGGGGTTCGCGTACCAACGCTCGGGCTATCGCTATTCGCTGTTTTTGGCCACCGGATAATGAGATACCGTCAATGATGGTGTCGTAGCCATGAGGGAGAGATGTGATGAAGTCGTGGATCAAGGCATCGCGGCAAACATTGTGCAATCGATCAGTTGAGACAGTGGCGGGATCTTCAACCCCAAGGAGAATGTTCTCCCTAATAGTGCCTAGGATACTTAATTTAGTGGTAATCCCCAATTGGAACAACATGATTGATGACTTGCCTTGCAAAAGCATGGACTCCTGGGCAACTAGTGAGAGTTGCTTGCGATAACGAAAGACGTCAAGGTCTGCAATGTTTTGTCCATCGCACAAGATCTTTCCATCTTCAGGCTGATAGAATCTCTCCAGCAAGGATATGAGTGTTGTCTTGCCGCACCCGGAGGCCCCAACAATGGCGGCGAATTGGCCTTTCTCAATAGTAAGGTTCAGCCCACTGAAAAGGGGCATCTCGCTATTGGGATACCGGAAGCGAACATGGCAAAATTCAATCTTCATCCCTCCTGCCGTCTGATCCAAGGACCTTCCATCATGAGATTCCACAATACGAGAATTCCTTGCATCGAGGATGCGATTTGAAGCTGCAGTGACTTGCGCAGCATTCGGACCCAAGCTCAAGCTCTGGCCAAAACCTTCAGCTGCACTCATGATTGCCATGAGACAGACGAAAAAGGCGACTAGGCCAATCTCTCCGCGATCAAACAGACTGCCTCCATAATAAAAGACAAGAGCTTGACAGCCCAGAGTTGCACTATCGCAAAACCCAAGCACTGGGCTTACCCAACACGCTTTCTTGTATGCCGACATGACATGGCCAGAGCAGAGTCTCTCGAACCTAGCGGTAATAGATTCTTCCAGTGTGAGCGACGAAACAGTTCGGATCCCGCTGATTGCTTCAGATGCGAATTGCGAACTCTCTGCAAACACCTCGTCGTTGAGTTTCTCAAATTGGAGCTCATAGCGAAAGCGGAAGTAGCCGGAGATCAGGCAGACGGGCGCAATGACACAGATTGAAACCAATGCTAGTTTCCATGAATATGTAAGGGCCATGATGACGCTGGCAATGATGTTGAATAGTGACACGAGCACCATGGCCATGTTCGTGCCCATTAGTTCCTCGAGTTTCGTTGGGTCATCTTTGGCTCGAGAGGCGAGAGTTCCGGCCGAGTGTCCTTCTTCAGAGAAGTATGGTGCAGGCTGATGGATAAGACTTTCAAAGTATTGTTTTTGATACTTTGATCGGATAAATGATGCCACACGAGCTGAAGATATGAAAGTCAGAAGGTACACGATACCAGCAGAGGCAGCGAAAACTGCCCACATGCCACACAAGAAGCTCATATCCTTCATAAGTCTCGCGTAGTCATCCTGATACTTGAAGACGTCGATGGATTTGGCAAAAAGCCACGCATGTAGGGGACGTGCGGAAGCCGCTCCTGCAGAGAGGACTATTGAGGAAATTATAATGTTCCAAAATTCACGAGACTCCAGAAAGAACACGCCAAAGCTGTTGAATAGGCCGCGCTGTAACCGCTTATCATTCCTCGAGTCCCCACATGGGCGTTCAGTAGACTGGGGTATGACAAGACTCTTTTCGTATTCGAGTGTTGATGATATGCCCTTTGCAAAGCTCTCCGCGTTCTCTTCTTCTTTACCATCAAGAGACAAAGCTTGAGACTTGACAAGCCCCGCGTAGGCTCCACCGTCGAGATGAACAAGGCTGTCGTGGGTGCCGGATTCAATCACCTTCCCGTTTCCAAGTGCAATAATCCGATCTGCGTTTCGGATGGTGGAGAGTCGGTGCGCAATCACAATGGTTGTTCGACCTCGGGCCGCCCGTTCGAGAGCTGCCTGCACAATCTTTTCGCCACGGACATCTATCGCACTCGTTGCCTCGTCGAGGATGAGTATGGCTGGCTTCTTGATAATTGATCGCGCAATGGCGAGTCTCTGGCGCTGACCGTATCGGCTGAATTTGCGTTAAGTCGCTTTTTATCACCTTATTTTCGGGGTGCTGCTATGCGAATTCTAAAGCCTAAATGCCGGTTTTTTATAGGTTTAATAATTAGAATTCTCGGATCTTTAGTGGATATAAGTAAAATTTTAGTATATAGATTCTAATTTCGACGTAAATTCTATTTTTCGGCAAATATTTAATTATAACTATAATTTATAATAATAATATTTAAGACTTTTTTAGGAAATTAAATAAGCGTTAGCGCTAATTCCTTATTAAAAAATATTATTATTTTAGTATTTTAAAAATTTAAGCGGTTTTGCTTTGCTTATTTATATATAAAATTAATTTTTAGTTTTAGTATTTTAAAGCGGAAATATATATACCGGATCGTTAGGAAAAAAATATTTGCCTTTATGGTAACCCTAATAAATCTTTTTATTCGAATCGGTTATAATTTTAAAGGCAAAAATAAAGCTCCCGGTAACTTAATACGTATTTAATTTAAAAATTACCATTAAAACCGGTAAAAAGTCCTTTATTATAAAAAATTAAATTATTATATTTTTAATATCGGAAGATTAAAAGTTATTTATATTATAAGCTATTATATAATTTTAATCGATTATTTTAAATAAAAAATAAAAAAGGATAAGCTATAATAAAAGGTAAGAATTATAAGCATAAATAAAAGGTGCTAATCGTGGCGGCGGGGTCGGTAAATACGAATAATAGGGGTGCTGTAAGACGTTCTCCGTATTATCGATTAGACGAAAGTTATGCTCGTGGGATGGGTCGATACCGAATTCATTATGATGATTTGACATTCCTTATAAGTGTGGTCGATCCGTTGATGGCTCATAAGAGAGATAGCTGTCAAAGTGGTTTTTGAATTAATTCGGAAGTAGTTTGCACGGTCGCTCCTCTGATTCCTGTTGCATACATATATGTATGTTACTGATTATATCAGACTTGTACCGAGGCTTCCCGATCAGAACCAATAATAGCAGCGCATAAGGTCACTTACTATCCCTGCCGCCCACTTTTCGTTCCTTGCTCATACTTCACGCAACTTTGCGACCATGCACGTGTTCCAAACGCCGCCATGCCTTTCGCGGCGTTTACACATTTACACATCTCCGCAACCTTCATATTATATACATTGCCAGCACCAACTGGCATGACAAATCCAGATACACAGCAATTGCGGTACTTGATCCGTCTTGGTGACCAGTACCTGCTCCACCTTTTGTATTCACTAAGCCTTGTTTGTTCCAGCTCCAGACTTTACCCAGTCCTCGACGCACCTAACATCGAATTGCATCACCATCATGGTTATTCGGGAAGCTTTCTTGGCTATTGATCAAGATGGCGCGCAGGTGGAACTGTGGCCTGCTCTACGCTGAAGAGCAAATTGTTATTAGTTTCCGAAAGTTCTTGCCTGACCATATCAAAATGACATTTGTAATTAGCCCTACAAATCTGTATCAGTCGCCATTATATCGGTATCTCCATGCATTTTTCTAAAGCCGATATTAACTTTGTTTTATTCCCCTCGAACGAAATAAATAGAGAGGTGACTAGCAATATCTGCACGTTAGAATCTGGCTTTTTGCCAATACATTCGAATCTAGTGCCACGGACCTCCCCGATGACCTGCATAGAACCCTGTTTGGAATTGAACCCGACCAGGATAAGAAGATGTTTGTGCTGCATCTCAATTTCAAAGACAACCGCAGATGCTGCGAGAAGCTAATCTATCACCAATTTGGTATGGCTTTCGAAGGCAATAGTACCTTTGTGGATGATAACGTCAACAACGGTATAAAGATTGACGGTGGCCGCAGTTTACACGAAATTTGCCTTCTGAAAGAGTTTTATGTTCTCTTGCGTCTTGTTATAGCGCCCGATGAGCTTGTGAGTCACCCTTCCTTCTTTCTCCTGGGCCTATATGATGTTACGCTTAATCGCGCCGCGGATCCAACCAACTTCGTAAGCATTTATTCCGAGCCACCGCCGGAAAACTGCAAGCACACTGGAGAATCCTGGGGAGGTGTCCTGCAATCTTTTGAAATCCTTGGTGGCAAGAAGCTTGGTGATTTCGTAATGCTTATTTGCCGTTCGTGCGGCGGCCTGAAGGTTGGGATTGTGTCGGCAACAACTGTACACGAGCCAATAGTCAACTTATAGTTAACAACTCCCCACGAAGAATCTGCAGTCGACTCCCAGCTAACAACTTCTAATGACGAGTCTGAAGTAGATTTGCAGTCAATTCTTACTCAAGAGGAGCTTTCAGCTAGCTCATAATCACAGAAATTGCAAGTAGTCTGTGGCAATACGACTGTCGGTATCGTGGTACTTGTTAGCCAAACACACACTACCACTGATGGAACCGCACCGATGGTAACCCTTACTGAAGAGTCTTCGTCCGACTCAGAGCTAGATGACGTTTCCGAGGTACATGCATCTGAACCAGACCAAGAAGATGATTATGAGAGGCCTCCAGTCAAGCCAAAAACTAATGATTGCTATTATGAACCTAACGTCTTGGGCAACTTTGAAGCTGGTGGCCATCACTGAGATACGATTTACTCGACACTTTCAGATTCGAGCAATGTTTCGAAACGCAGAGTGGCTTCCGCGAATAAGTTTGGGAAAATACTGAACTGACTCCAGCACCAGACGGCGATTCCCGAAAGAAAAAGTAGAAAAAGTCAGTGTGGAAATTTAATGCAAGCAGCGTGATCCCGATTCAGATGACGAGGAAATAGAGGAGGATGGGCTCTCCGATGCTGATGTGACCATATGCGACTCTCGTGCTGTTTGTCTGCTCTTTCAAACAAAGTCACGTCTTGCGGACGAATACCATCACCACTTCATCAACTCCTTAATGCTAGATGTCCTGAAGGGCCGCGGCTTTGCTACTGCGCTATTTCCACCTCCTCCGACCACACTGGGATAGGATGATCCTGGATTTGCACAGCACACTCTCGGCATGGCTCACTTCAAGCTTGGACGACCGAGAATGCATAACACTTTCCTTGTACGAGCTCATTGCGAAATCGAACGTTGATCGAATCAATGCCATCACCGGCAAGCGGGATAATGCGGCGAAGGAAAAGCGCTTGTTTTGCTTTCTTTTTTTTTTTTTTTTTGAATACCTTGATACAATGGAGATACCACTCAACACAAAATCAGGGAATAAATAGCAACGCACGGCACCCCACGTTGGGCATTTGTGATTTGCCATCTCGCCCTGCTAAACAGATAGCGGCCTCCAGTTTGGAAAATTTGGATATATAGCCATGGTCCTGGTCTTTTTAAGCATATAATAATAATGACTAAAGTCATTGTATGTCAGCCCGTTAGCGGTGCGACATCGATAGCTCTGTGAGCCAATAATTAGCCTAGCTGTTGTAATCTGGGCCCCGATAGTCGAGCTCCGGCTCTAGCTACCTAAGATAACCCCTTCTAGATGGAAAGCGCAGCAACCTTATTCGATGCGTTTTTAAAAGGGATTGCAATATATTTTTTGCTGATACGATAATACTGGCTTGGGTGGCGTCCTCCGTTGGCAAGCTGCAATCTGGCCTTGACCCTTTTATTAATAGCGGCTGTTAATAGCTTGCGTTTATTCTCCAGGTCGGTATAAAAACTATTGAGCTTCTCTTTGACGTCCTTTAATTCTCTTTCTAGCTCCTTAATACGATTCTCTATATTGTCTCGATAGAGCTAATTAGCCAACTTTTGCTTGTTTCTAGTTAATTCCTTATACTGCTGACGGAATTCTTTAAGCTTTTGGATAGCTATATTTTGACTTTCCTGGTTGGCCATTAGCTTGTCCCGTTTTCCGTTCACGGTCGCAATCTAGTTAGCAAGGCCTAATAAAGAACTTCCTATAATTTTAACAATTATTTGAATTTTATTAAAACTGGATAATGCGTTAACGCTAAATTATTATTAGTTTTATAAAATAAAAAAGAAAAGAGAAA
>NW_006917092.1:3307686-3319511 GCF_000516985.1 Pestalotiopsis fici W106-1 | reverse complement strand
AAAAAGAGAAAAAGAGAAAAAGAAATATTATAATTTTAAAATATATATTTTCAAATATAAATTAACTTATAATATACAAGATCTTTCGGGAAAGTTTATTTACGAATATAAAGCAATCTTTTAATTTTTATATTTTAAATTATCCGTAGTTATATTTAATACACACCATCTTCCCCTGCGCTGCTGTTTTTAAATATAATGCATTAATTATTATATAAGTTTAACTTCAGTGTGGTAAAAGCATGGTTCTATTATCTAGCTATGGGATGACAAAGTAACCAGTCGAGTGCTGTTGACGGTTTTTTGATTCTTATCGAGGGTACCCAAAAGCCTGCCGCGCATCCCTTACCGTGACTTCCGCGATTGTCCTCCTCCAAATCTCCCTTCGCTGACGCGACGCATGATATTCATAAACAGCTGGTCTACTACCCACGCAGGTAATATAGTCAACGGCATGAGCTGTAGTGAGTGCCCGATATAACCTGTGACCACCCCAGCGTTGTAACCAGTTCTCGCCAAAGCTGCCCGAGCCATCCTAATAGCACTGGGTACAAATAATGAGGGAGCATCAGTGAAGCCCGCAGCTCCTGTGACTCTCCCACACTGTATGCCTAGTATTTCCACATCGACACCCTCCATGAACATCTCTAGTCGCAGGCCTCGCGTAAGTGAAATGAGAAACGCTTTACTAGCAGCGTAACAACAGTTTAAAGGCTGCCCGGTGCTTGCCTGTGTACTCATGTTCAGGACGAGCGACGGTTGGTTCTGGGCGAGTCTTGGCAGCAGAACACGCGTCAGATGCAGTGGGAAGAGAGCATTGAGGCTCACGTTGCTTGCGATGCTGGACTCTGGTGTTGCACTCAATGGGGGGTAATCAGGGCTCAAGACACTGCCACCAACGTTGTTGATTAATGCCGTGACGTATAAGTGTTCCAAAAATTCAAATTTGGCCGATCCAGAACCGGTAGCGAGATGAACGGTATCCGCGACGTTGCTAGCGTCAGCGACAAGCACCCTAAATGAACGCCGTGGGAATGTCGCTTGGAGCTCAGAAACTACGCGGTGAAGTTTGGCGTCGTTTCGACCATGGAGTACGACATTGAAGCCATTCGCGGCAAGCTCATGTGCGAAAGCTTTGCCGATCCCATCAGAGGCACCGGTAACCAGGGCCCAACATTCCTCCCCATTGGGAGATGGGTGCGCGAAGCGTCGCAAACGTGATGGTCGCGTGTATAAAAGAACCCAATTGAAAGTTCTATACGCACAAGTGAGAAGTGTAACAAGTCCTACGAAACTCAAAATGTTAATAAAGGAAAGCATTTGGTTGGTCATGATGGCAATTTATCTTTAGCAAGTGATGAATGGATAAACAGTTCGGTGAAAACTTGGAACAGGGTGACGGAGCTCTACTAAGCATTTATACCGAGATGTAGTTATGACAGCCCCGCAACCGGAAATGGCCATAACGCTGTAAGGATCCTTCTTGTATTTCTGGGGTATTGTTTATCGAGAACTTCCCAACCCTCCAGCTCCGCTTTCGTAATTGGACTAAACCACATCCCTTAATCTTCTTAGCAGCGACAGATTGCACAGGCTTATATATTATGTACTTGGCAGGCACTTGAAATGCGTGCTGCGAGACACACGAATGACCGGCAGTCTTGCAATCACAGCGAATGGAAATACTGCTCGTAGCTTAGGATCTAATAAATTATTTCACGAGACACCATGTCCACTTCGAAATAACCAAGGTAAGGTGATTTTCTTCTTCCCGGTGATGTAAGCGAATGCATCATTGGAATTATACCCAGCGCGTCGCGGATTCCCTGGTGCCACTTTTCATTAATGCGTTGCTGCTACTATGCGGCACAGTGTATGGATCGAGCGGGAGTCGGCTTGCTTGTCCTTGACTGTCATGTCTAGGTATATAAAAGTCACGAAAGCCCAAGGTTAAAACCCATTCCAAAATTTTGATCAAGACATATAAGGGGTTACTAATTAATGGCCGTTTGTTACACTGATTCGTCCGGCGCCCTTTTTTGCTTCGTAGGCGCCAGTTCGGCCGCTATTAGATTTATTTGTACGTAGTCACCATGATCCCTGCGGACCCGTAACTAGAGTCACCTATTGAGATGTTCCCAGTTCCAAACCCAACCATCTACAAATTTAGGTAAGGACGAATACTGGTATAAGTGGTGGGTACTGAATCTCCATGAGCACAAACGACAATTGTGACTGAAAGTTAATTATCTATTACTTTGAATTCTCGCCGTTATCTTTTTTGTTTTGTATGAATATACCCAATCATGTACATCGATGCAGTAGACAAAAAGTCCAAGACTTTTCACTGGACCTCTATCTTCATATAAGCAGAACTGGCAGCACCATGCAACCTACATTAGTCGTAAAGGAAGTTCCAGCATGCTTATTTGAGGCCTCCGTGTTCGCCCACCCGAAAGCGATTGGGACAGCGTTTGAAAATTGACTGCAATCCATGCGGGTATGGTATTGACCTCGGTGAGATCGAAATCGCTGCTACTGTTACGCTGTCGTTGTCACTAGTTCTTAATGAATTCCAAATAATCAACATCTTAAGGAAGAGGTTAACCGTCCAAGTACAACAGAGTTGCGCAAGTATCAGCACAGCGATGACAGATTACACCAAAGATTCAATAAAATGTTTAATTGGCTCTCACGATTGATTAGAATCTGTGCAATAACACAAACTATATGTCTGATATACTAGGTAGGTATCTAACTATCACCGAAACGCAAACGCATTATTTATCGAGACCATGCGCATTAGAACATGATGTACGTGATTCTATCTGCTTTGATGTCCCCAAAGACGACTGAGACAATTCTCTATGATGTTGGAGCATTATCCTTGATAGCTACAGCGATTGCATCAGTGTTGTCGCTGTCCCAAGTGAGCTGCCATAAGCCCGTCGTCTCAGTAGGCTCGGCATAGAAGAGGGTCTCGATGGAACCAGTATGGTAGTTGTACACTACCGTGCCGTACGTTCCAAACTTGGTCGTGACCTTTGTTTCACTGGCTGCAGAGGTAAAGCCCACAGCGCCAGAGGTTGAAGGGATGTAAAGCAGACTCTTGTCACCGTCCGCAGTAGTTGCAGCAAAGGTTGTGGACACAAGAGAGACTAAGTATGTGGTCAGTAGTCTCGTGTGGTCAAAAATGAAATAGGGGTCACTCACAAGTCACGTTTTCCCCAGTGGTTACAACAGCCGTGTCAACGACATAAGCCATGCCTGCATCGGTTAGTCAGAAATGCAAAACTTCGCGCACACGGGAGCAGTCTACATACCATCAATGTACTGCACCGGTAGGCCTCCTATTCCAGCAGAAGACGAAGAAGCATAGGCATAGAAACCAATGTTGGTTGTTGCCCTACTCTGGATAGCAACGGCGACAGCACCGAGGCCCAGTGGGAGAATATGACAGATTTTAGCAAACATGACGAATAAAGAGACGAGATAAAATGAGCGAATGAATATATGTCAGTAGTTGAATAGGAAAATGAGCGATGTAGTTGCCAGTACTGCAGTCGTCTGGTTTGAAGATGGCTGCGCTACGGAATGGCTGTGTATATACCTATCCAATTATTACCTTGACCCATAATCCGGCTAATGAAGATAAATTTTCCCCGGGATGACGCGTCCAAGGAGCTAACCATCGTATCTGCTCTACCGCAGCAGCGCATTAAAGCTTGGATCGAGAAAAGCCCAGAATGCAGTTTATATCATTTGGAGACTCTAAAGGGCATGGGTGCAGTACCCGAAGCCTTGGCAGATACTCCGAACTCTATCGAGAAGCACTGGCCCAGCGGTAGTCCATTTTAGTTGGGCAAGCCGATTCTAGCGCATTGACTTACTTTGTCGGAAAACTAGTCGATAGAGCCGGGAGTTAAGTGGGTAGGACGCGTATCATGAGAAAAGGGGCCTGAGAGCCCAAAAAACTCGAGGAAACACGTTGGTATATAGAAACAATATTCAAAATCATGATGAGAGGGTAAAATGAGACAATTCGATCTGTTCAGTGTGTCTGGATGGGAATCGACATGATTTGTGTGGGATAGATCTGTATCCAGTTCAGTGGGGGCTTATCGCGGGGGATCGGCGAGATCGTAGCAAGGAATGGAATACGGGAGACGGTGGACCAAACGCTTTGCAAAAGTATCCACATTACTCCTGATTCGATCACAGCCTTTCCTAAAATTTGTGGTCTAGATGTCATCTCAACTGTGAGTTTTAAATGGTAGCTCACTAGCGACGGAACGCTCCCAGGAGATTCGTATTCACATTGACCGCCCAAGCGTTGAATTCTGGAGTGGGACAGTAGCTGAACAAAATAGCTCGTAGTATACGCAACTCGTATTTCCACACTTTTGCGGTAGGTGAAATCAATGATTTCAGGTCAATGTCTTTTCAGGTAACGGCACCCAGAGCTTTCCAGGGATACTCTCGGTCATAGTCAGCTCGGAGCTTGTCGCGGATTCCAGCCTAGTATTACCGAACTGGAAACCTACCATCATGATCAAGTGTGCAGGTATAAGAAATGCAGAGAACCTCTGTGATTCGCCATGAACTATTTCCAATGTTCATTCACTTAGGATTCTCCTGGTAGTCATTCGTTTAGCATAATGTTGTTGTCTTTATTCTCAGCCGGGGCGCTGCTATCCCTTCCATCCCTCACAAATGCAGCCTGCCACAAACACTCTCGTTTACCACTTTCAGAAAACTCTCTGATATTCGGAACTTCAGCTACGGCTGGAGTTTCGGAGACTCTTATCCACAACGTAGCCACAGTTTCCTTGGCTTCGACTCCTAGTCGGAGTCCGGCAAGCGAGTCCTCAAGAGTCACTGCATCATACTCAGGTCTCTCAAGTCACTCTTCGGCATCCTCTACTATCTCACTATCGGATTCGGGAACTGGATCCTCAGCAAATGCTTCAGCGTCTCACTCATTCTATTCATCTTCCTGCTCATCTTGCCATTCTGTAGGCGCCTCAACTGGTAGTATTTCTTCTACAAGCGTCTCAGAAATCACTTCATCGGCAACCATCTCCTTTGCAAGCATCTCTTCAGCAAACGACTATGCTGTGAGTTTCTCTTCTGGAACCGTCTCTTCAGCAAGCGAGTCTTCGGCAACGGTCTCTGCAGGAAACGTTTACTCTGGAAGCGTCTCGACGATCATTTCTTCGCCAAGTGGAACCGCTTCAAGCGTCTCGTCAAGCGTCTCATCAAGCGTGTCCCCAAGCGTCTCTTCTGCGGCGGACACATCTGGAATTGTCACATCTGGAACGGCAACATCAACTATCGGCTTATCAACAACCAACTCATCCGCAACCGTCTCATCTACAACCATCTCGTCTACAACGACTTCGTCTAGCGCGCAAGCCACCTTTGGTAACACTGCATCAACTCGTTCCCAGTGGGGCAACGGCTTCGATATTTCAACAGACTACTACACAGAGGTCCCCGATACAGGTGTTACCCGGGAATACTGGTTTGAGCTAACTGAGGGCACTGCATCACCAGATGGTGTAGAAAGATTTGTGGAAGCTATTAATGGCAGTATTCCGGGGCCAACCATTACCGCGGATTGGGGTTTGTGGCTATTATATACTTTCTTCTTTGCGGCTATAAACTGACCCCCATATAGGAGACTATATCATTGTTCATCTAACCAATGCTCTAACCACCTCGGTAAACGGAACATCTCTGCACTTTCACGGAATACGCCAAAACTACACAAACGACCAAGATGGAGTCTCTTCTATTACCCAATGTCCTACCCCTCCCGGAACCAGTATAACATACAAATGGAGGGCAACACAGTATGGCACTACGTGGTATCACTCGCACTTTGCTCTGCAAGCCTGGCAAGGCGTATTTGGCCCCATTGTCATCAACGGGCCAGCCTCTGCCAATTACGATGTGGACGCAGGTACAATCTTTTTGAGCGATTGGACTCATCAGACTCCTGATGAGCTGTTCGCGGTTGCAGAGACCAGGGGCCCTCCTGGACAATCAAATGGATTACTCAATGGAAAGAATGTATATGGTGATGACGACTCAAGCGAGCAGACTGGAGAACGGTGGAACATGACGTTCACTCCAGGCACTTCGTATCGAATGAGAGTTATCAACGGAGCTATTGACTCTAGCTTCAAGTTCAGCATCGACAATCATACTCTTACGGTCATTGCCAGTGATCTTGTTCCTATTGAGCCGTACACGGCCGAGATCATAACTCTTGGAGGAGGTAAGAGTCATTACACATCAAGCCCTCTAATATGCCCCGACATAAGTTTTCTAAGTATATTTATGAATGGTGAAATGATACTAATGTAAACATAACAGGTCAACGTTACGATGTCATTGTGACTGCCAATCAAGGAGCTGTAGCCGACAGCTTCTGGATGAGAAGCATACCGATGAGTTCTTGTAGTTCTAACGACATGAAGGATAACATCAAGGGTATCGTCTACTACGAGGGCTCAAATACACTGCCCACAAGTACCGGATATGATTATGTCGATGCGTGCGATGACGAGACTGATAACCTCGTGCCCGTGGTCTCGCAGACTGTCGGAGCAATGTCAACTGAGATCATCGAATTGGCTTCTGTCAACATGTATAATGGACAAGGATTTAGATGGTTCCGTGAGTCACATGTCACTTCTTCTGGCCCTGTCCCCGGTCACGGCAATACTTCAGTTGCCTATGGCACAAGCAATCAGCTACGGCAACCTGCCACACATTTAAGCATCCAAAAGAGGAATACTGACACGTTTTTGTTCGGTATAGTCAACTCTACCACTATGATCACCGACTGGGCCGACCCATCTCTTCTCCAGCTCTATAACAACGTGACCGAGTTCGAAAGCTCCAATGCAGTTGTTACTCTGGATGAAGCCAACGTATGGGTGTATCTTATTATAGAGACCAATTTCCAGGTCAGCCATCCTATCCATCTTCATGGTCACGGTAAGTCAGCATGTGTTTTGTCCAACTCTTTCTTTCCCTCGCTCTTGTCTTTATTTCACCCCTCAATGTCTTAACAATTGAAACTATAAACACCCAACATTATCATTGAGTTAAAGAAGCTAAAACTCATGAAATCACTAGATTTTGTCATCCTCGCCCAAGGCAGTGGCTCATTTGATGACACTGTTACCCTCAAGACCGATAACCCACCCCGAAGAGACGTCGTCATGTTGCCGGGAAGCGGCTACGTAGCTATTGCATTTTATACCGATAACCCCGGTGCCTGGTTGATGCACTGCCACATTGGCTGGCACACCTCGGAGGGTTTTGCTTTGCAGTTTGTGGAGCGTCAAAGCGAGATCATGCAGACCGTAGACACTGATCGCTTGCAAGACACTTGTGACGCTTGGAGTGAATACCAGACTGCCAAGGCCATTGTTCAGGAGGACTCTGGCATATAACCGACTCATAAATTCGTATAATCATGTACCACGTCATACCGTAATATTAATCTTAATTCAAACTTAGCCAATCCATCTTTTATTGGAACAAAAGGATGGTTTTAGTATATATCTATTGCATACAAAATGTCCCTATACTACCCTAGGTTAGGTTAATTGGGCGTGGAGCTCAAAACATGACCCCGCCATTCAGATCGGCCAATTGCTGCCAGAGTTCGACACCATCATGTTGCTCAAAATATTGCCCAAACAAGGGCTCCATGAAGGATGAATTGACATACACAGTATTGCCCAATCCGGATTTTGCCAGGTACCCTTCGCGCATCCATCGAAAATTTCGAGCATGCGTGGCAAAGAAAGGCCGACCATCAAGGAGTATGCCGCATCTGGGTTGGCCAAGTTGATTGACCGCGTCGAAGCAGTCACTGAGCTTCTGTAAAAGGTCTCCCAAATCAACGCTTGCCCTGGCCAGGTCTATGTCCCAGTTGTGGTCTTCCTTGAGCAATAGCTGTGTTGCTTTGATGATGGCTAGCGCTAGATGAAGCATCGAGGTGAATGCGAGGGTCGGGAAGGTTTCGATTGACAAGGAAAGATATTTGTTAATGAGCATATTTGTGTTCTTGAGACAATTCCAGAGAAAATCGGGACGAAAGTTGGTAGGCTCAAAGCTATCGCTCTGCTGGCCATGCATCACAGATTCGAACAAGCGGATGCGAATAGCAGCATAATGACTATAGACAAGAGCTATTTGTAGGCCTTAGCAGTCATATCACAGAGTTCGTGTGGGTTGTAATTACCATTGTTCTCAAGGGATCTAGGTAGATGCTGCATCAATGTACTGAGCTCTTTCTCCAAGTCTCGGCGATGTTTTCTGGTGGATCACATGAATTGCATAGAGTGGCTTCCAATTATGAGATTACTGGTAAAGCTAATTCTAGCATGAGTCTCCCAAAGATAGCCTCTTGTAATCATATGATACAGTTGTAGCTAATAGTTCTTGCTGACAGCATCCACCACATTACACCTTGTTGTCCTCTCCACCATGAGAAAAGAATTTCAAAGCAAAAAAAGCAAATATGTGTCTCCACCCGAAATATCTCCAGCAAAGCAACCTCCTAACCTAACACTAGTCGACGCTCTCCACAAACAGCTTATTCAGCTTGAGACACATCTTGGTATCTGCCTCTGCCCGATGTCTTTGATACACGAGGTCCGAATCCGGAAAACAGATCGAGTATACTGTGCTCAGCTGATGGTTTGGCAGCCCAGGAAGAGATGATTTCCATAGTCTCATGCAATCGACTGACTCCTCCGGGAAGTCCATGAACTCTCCAAGTGTTCCTTTGAGGCAACGAAGGTCTAGCGAGCCACCCCACATAAAGATAGTGCTCAACGCATCCATTCCAGCCGCAGTTAGCTTGTCAGCAATGTCTTCCCGCGTCATACCGAATGTTCGCTTCCCTCCCTTGTAGATCTTGGTTACAGTTTTAGCATCAATGTAGTTGCCGTCGGCCCCTAGACACTTTGTCTCCATCTCCCAGTCAACGACGGTTGTCAGAATGCGTGTGTTGTCTGGTCTGAAGACTGAGACTTCGTAGGCTTGGGCACTCGCGTTGGACCCCTCAACGTCGACAATGAAATCGGTGCCGTCAGGCTGATCCACAGAATCCTTGACCTGTCGGAAAAGGTCGAAGTAGTCAATCTTGAGGGGAAGTCCATCATCCAGTATTTCTCTCATGTCATCAGCATCCATGATGGTACTGCCAAACCCTTTGCGAGCCTTTTTGGAATTATCTTTCTCGGCCGTTGCTGCGGCCGCAAGGGCCTCCTCCCATGGTTTGATCAAGCCTGTTGTCCACGGTTAGACATGAGGAATACGTGTATTGTGCACGGCGGTGGGACGACCTACTCAGGTGAGCCAGACACTTGCTGTGAGGCTCCAGTGGCAGGCGATCGCAGGACTTTGTCGCGTCACATATGCCGTTCGCACGCTTCTCAGCCAGCCAAGCTACACGTTCCAAACGCCGACCTTCGACCCATGCCAGATGCTCTTTTGTCGGTTCACCATGCGCGCTCTCCTGATGTTTCTTGAGAGAACCGCCCCATGTGAACGACATACCGCAGCCGTCCTCAGGGCATTCATGACGTGGGGGGTTTTCGGAGTGCTTGGCATCGATGTGTCGTTGGCGCCCTTCGATGGTTTTGAACGACTTGTCGCAGCCGTCCTCGGAGCATTCATAAAGTCGTCGCTTCTCGTTGTGCACGGTCTGCACATGTCTTTCGAGATGACTTCGTTCCTTGAACGACTTGGTACAGCCCTCCTCGGTGCAGTGAAAACGTCGCGCGGTCTTGTGCACGGTCCGTATGTGTCTTTCGAGATGACTTCGTGATGTGAACGACTTGGGACAGCCTTCCTTGGTGCAGTGATGACGTTGCTGGTTCTCGTGTACTGTGCGCACATGAAAATTGAGATTACTTTGGCAGGAGAACGACTTGTCGCAGCCCTTCTCGGTGCAGAAGTACCTTTTCCGTTCTGCCTTGTGCGTCTCCAGATGACTAGCAAGCTGGGACTGAGACAGCACCTTCGTCTCACAGCCTTTCATTGGGCAAGGGTAGAGCTCACGAACTTCTTCGTGTACCATCATATGTTGAGTGAGGTTACCCTTTGTGGTGAAAGTCCGGGTACAACCTTCATGAGTGCACTGGTACATCTTGCGATCCTTTCTGGGCTTGTGTGTCTCCAGGTGTGCATTGAGACGGAATCTATTGCGGAAGGCCCCACCACATGTTGGACATTTGACCGTTGCCGGCGAATGTCGAGCATCTGTTTTCTTCTTGCGGACGGGAGCCATGGTTGCGTTTGACCTGCATGTCGTGGATCAGTATCACGGAGCATAACCAAGGCAGAGAGAGTTGTGAGTAAACGTACCAAGACTGGTCGAGAACGAGTACCGGGGGGAGAAGAGAGGAAGATGAAAGGGAAAGGAAATATGAAAGGCAGACTAGGTACATGTCAGTATAACCTTTCGGATGGGAGCAGCAAGATGACAGGACACGTACAGGAACCGACTGAAGAGTAATCCCGAGTTGAAAGACAGGACCGACAAAAGAGATGAACAATGTTGAACCCTGGACATGACCAAGTTAGCATGGGGACTGGGATGGGAGGGTGCAAGCATATACAGAAGCAGTGCCGAAATGAAGACAGAACCGAACCGAGAAAGCAGATGAACAATGGGATACTGGGTATGGAACGTCAGCATGGTCACCGTGATGGGAGGAGGAGAGGACATACAGAAGCAGTTCCGAGTTGAACACAGAACCGAACCGAGAAAACAGACAATGTCGAACACTGGGTATGGAACGTCAGCATGGTCACCGTGATGGGAAGAGGAGAGGACATACAGAAGCAGTTCCAGTTGAAAGCAGAACCAAATCGAGAAAACAGTCAACACTGGACATGGCCAAGTCAGCAAAGTCACTCGAGGTGCACCAGAGAGAACATACAGAAGCAGTGCCGAGTTGAAAACAGAACCGAACCGAGAAAACAAAACGACACACTGGACATGAATTATCAGCACGAGCACAACGGTAGACATGGAGTGAGACACGTACAAGTGACTTGAAGCAGTGCTGGTGGAAACGCAACCACCGACAGTGCTCAAGAACAGACTAGCGACCTTGTCAGCATGACCACTGGAATTGGCACAAAAGGTAGTGGAATGGTAGCATCAAGTGCAGACGGGGAGAGCTGGAACTGTTGGAGCTGGTTCTGGGAAATGTCAGGGAAAATTGCAGGACCAAAAGACATACCGAGAAGGAGGTCAGTCAACCACGAGTCTCGTGAGAGTGTCTGAGGAAATATTAGCATGAAAATGGCAAAACTTGACTTGAGCATACAAGTACAACTGCACGACCGGCAAGAGACCCGGTGAGGCCGTGTTGATCACGATGGAGTTGTGCCAGTCTCGGGGTGTGGTGGTTTGGAAGATGAAGGTTGGAGGATAAAGGTTGGAGGATGAGAAACTGGAGCTCGAGGAGCATATTTTTCCTGCATTTTTCAACTCAGCAGGTGCGCTGGTACTCATTTTGCTTTTTGGAAGTTGTGTGCGTAATTTGTGTGGTTAAATCGGGACATGGGAAGGAGCGAACGTGTGGGAGAAAGGTCACGTACCCATTTTGGCGGCAGACATGGTGTCAACCATGACTGGAAGGCATCCCGGTGTAGCTGCGCCTGCCTCCGGGCTCCGTTGGAGGATATTCATTCGGATGGCCATGATTTCAACCAACAGTCAAGAGGGAGCGGAAAATGAAAAATGACCGTGATCGAAATCAACAGCCAAGAGGGAGAGGAAG
>NW_006917092.1:3295972-3307586 GCF_000516985.1 Pestalotiopsis fici W106-1 | reverse complement strand
ATGGAGAGGAAGATAAAATGAAGGCCGTGATCGAAACCAACGGCCATGAGAAAGAAGAGGGAAGGAGTTGCAGCGGGCGGCGCAAGATCTGGATTTGTGGTCGTTGTGAGACGCGTCCCCACTCTTTGAAACACTATTCCCATTGGCCAACGCACTCGAATCGCGGTGGTTCAATCAAGAACAATCAGTCTAAAGCTACCAGTCAAGAGCCTGCTGAAACAGCTGCCTAGATAGACAAGCTTCGGCTCCCACAACATCAAAGCATATACGGATATCACACGATGATTGCTCGATATGAGCCACGTCTTGCACGTTCTGTGAGCTGCAGTTTTTTAGCTGAGTGACTTTGGGTCATCTAGTCCCAGTATAGTTTCTGAAAGGTTGTTTTCTTGACATGAGCTCTTGCCGTTTGTGAATATTCAGATTCACCTGCTCTACGACGCTCTCAGGTGGACATGCCAGTCATCTGGAAGGACATCTGTGCAGCCTCGAGCTTGTAGCTACCTAGGCATGTATCATCATGGAAGAAATCAAGTGTTTGAAATTTATCCTCCCAGAGACATGCCAGTATTTGGATGCATGGCAGTGCTGGTCTTGCTGGATTTGTAGCCGTCCGTTCGGCCCAGGACTGTTTTTTCAGTACCGCCAAGGATCAAGCACATCATGTAGCTCTTATCCAGTCCAAGGTCGATGCTGCCTCGTTTGCTTTGCCGCGGGGAAATGACCTTGTGAATTGCTACACATACTCTTGTCGAATCCGCTTAGCCGTGCTTGGGTGGGCATGGCCCACCCAGAGTCTTCAGCATGACGTTGGTACCAGCAACACCCGCAGACACTTGACGTCTTTAGATGGACAAGACATCAAGTCCGTCCCTACATTTGGTGCTTGGTGGCTCACAAGCAGCAGTCCAAAATGTAACAAGGCAATTTCACATGTACAATTTGATCCATCACTGCGTGACGCGTTTGAAATCCACGAAAATCACGAATGCACAGCTCATCCCTAGATTCATGCACACTGGGTACCTGGTTTGGCCATTACTCTCAAGGCGAGGGGCATTCCGATAGTGGAAAATCTTGAGCTCCGGCCACCATGTCCATCGACTTGCAGTCTAAACATTGAAGACAGCACAGCCTGGTGTTGACTTTTGCTGAATCTACCCATTTCTTCCACTAATCTTTGCTCGCGCAAGTTTTCTTTTGTATCATGGTCCAATAGATAGCCAAGAGCGGTCTTTGACGTCATTTGTGTCGATGCTGCAAATTAATGGGAGGCATGAATGAAGAATCGTTGAATTTTGAAGCCACACCACTCCTACAGCACTAAAATGCAAAGCCCACAACTTGGCCTCCGGGTCGTGAATACAAAACCCATGCGGTTATAAATCATGGCGATTTATCTAGTGTATTGTGTGTAGCATTTCCGGTCCTCAATGTCGTGTTGATCGAAATAAAACTTATATACTTTCCTGCCATGTGGTCGCATTGCCATGCTGGCGAACTCGTCCTCACATAAAAACCTGGATGTGGTAAAGATGACCAAAACATATGCAAGATTTTGCACCCACAGAATTTGCAGGCATGCCGCAATCCGGCATTGATGCATCCTCAGTCGTGTTTGAACATAGATACCGATCCCGTTTTCTCTGACCTGGGTGACGACGTGCTTTGGGTGGCAGGCTGTACTAAAGAGATGCTTTACTTTGTCGCCAAGTACATGCAGGTAGTTTACAACACGGTCATGGAATGCCTTTGAGGTCGCGCATCCGCACGAGATGCTAATCTGACATCCTTCAACTGGCCGTCTCATGTTTTGACTTTCATTTATTTGTTCTGGGAGTCTCCAGGTATGAACAACGACAGGTCCTGCTTGACGCAAAGCTTGGAACCATTGCCAGACTAGGGGCGAAACGCCCGGGCGGACGGCCCTTTGAGTTGCGCCGTGAGTTTTACCCGAGAGCCACAGTGATGTGGGGGTGCTGGAGATGCCCACTAAAAGTGGCTGTGGAGGCTTAGCTTAGAGTGGCTTTATAAGCCCCTTCGGGACTTATAAGCCTTTGTTTTTCGTTGCGTTTAGCATACAGGACCACCATCCATCGTTTTCTTAATCAAAACTGTTCCCATATATTTTAAGATTTTATATGCTATTTGATCAAAAACCACATAAAGGCCACAGCCTAACGGCTGTCTGTCTTAGGTGGGGTTGGTTTGGTTTGGTTTTTGTTCCCCATCTCAACAGATGAAAACAAAATTAGATGGGTCGACGCACGAGGTTCCAAATACTGAAGGGAGTGGTTTCTGGCCAATGTGAACCGAGAAACAATGAACCTATTATCTATTCTAGCTGCGACGAGTTTCGAGTACCTGACACGGTGTCGCGTAGGCTTGGACCGAAGCGAGTCATGCCTTTTATCTGCACCCATATCCTCGCCCTCTCGTCCCAAGTACCATGCACGACACAATTACTATCTACCAGATTACAAAGGGCTCATACATGCCCTCGAGCTCCCGAACCCCTACCTCTGATACCTATCAAGCTACCTGAACCTAACAACTAATTCTCATGGATTTGCCCCTTTTTCCACGTTATTTAGTTGAGATATCGTGGATTTACAATGTTTCAAGGACATTGGATGTATCGTTTGGCGTGGCTTGCGCAGGAATTTGGTGTGGCTAGTGTATGGCTGGTGCTATGCACGGACTTCTTGCATGTAAAAGTGAATGGGGCGCGA
This sequence comes from Pestalotiopsis fici W106-1, assembly GCF_000516985.1. Lineage (NCBI taxonomy): Eukaryota > Fungi > Ascomycota > Sordariomycetes > Amphisphaeriales > Sporocadaceae > Pestalotiopsis > Pestalotiopsis fici. The sequence continues at coordinate 3,304,854 of NW_006917092.1, read as the reverse complement.
GGATTTGGGCCGTCATCTCAACCGACGTACCTACTAGTTTGGCACATGTATTTCAGCTAATAATATCATGTGAACTCACGACAAGAGAGCATGGAGCCGCCGCTAGAGTGAGTGGGAAGATGACTGCCCAAAAAATACAGTATCAATACCTAGAGACACTTGTGTCAAGCCAACTCAAATCTAGTATAAAGCGACTCGTTTACAAGCACCAGAGCCTTGCATGGTGTGCGGGGAAGCTTGCGTACCGGGAAACTATCGAAACATGACTTTTACAGCACTTACAATTCCTCATTTCGGGGTTCTGATGCCGAACTTTTGGACATAATTATATTTGAGCTCAATACCAAGGTACCAGATGCAGCAACCAGCTTTTGTTGGAGGGGTGTTCAGCCTCTGTCCGCCTAATCCCAATGAGACGGGGCAATTCGTGAGATTGTAACTTGAAATGGATCCGCCTACCGCTGCTCCTGAATTGGGCAACCAGACTTTGAATGATCAAAATATGTAAAGTCTTCAATGGTACCAATGCCGTAGATTTTGCATACACTTCAAGCAGCTAGAATCTAATGATTCCGTGCATCTTGCGGATTTCAAAAATGGTTCCATCAGACGCATTGAACGTGGACCTCAGCGACTAGACTCGCGACCTCTAATCTAAAAGCTTGTACCTCTTCCATGCAAAATAGCAAAGGTGCTGCTTTTGCAAAAGGAATGCTTCGAGAATTACTTTAAACTGCATCCGTCGTGATCTTTCGCCTACTGCACATCCAAGACACAAGCTCAAAAGCTTGATATGGCTAGCAAATTCTACCAAGACATTGAATCTGGGAAATGATTCAACATGTCCAACAGCTCGTCCTCATAGATATTTATTATTTGACACACTACTTTGTACATTTGAGCCGGCTGGGAAAACTCAAAAGGCAATGACTGCGCAGAGTACACACGAGGCATCCGCGGTCCTCTCCAAGTGCCGTTTTATCAAATTACCACTGGGAGCCACTGACCGAAGTTGTATTGCAACTAAAAGAGAGCCGTCAGCAATGGTTAATATAGGTTGATGGCTGTTAATCATGGTCGTCAAAGATAATTGTGGTCAAAAGATGATGTATTGGCCAAGACTATAAACGTCTAATTCCCGTGCCCAGATAATCCACCCAATCTTGGTGATGCCCATCCATCACCAATGACCATTATCTTTCATTGCCAGGACGAAACGCAATCAGCCGTCGCCAACGGCGAGGGAAACACCACCCAATACTGGAGTGAAGGAAAAAACAACGCACGGCGCCCATCGTCCACCATTCTTGGTTTGCCGGTCCTGTCAAACAGGTAGCGGCCTTTGGGTTGGCCAGTTTGATATATAGCCAAGGTCCTGGTCTTTTCAAGCAAATTCTAACAATAACCAGAGTCATTGTTGCCAGCCTATTGGCGGTTCATGTCCATAGCTTTGTCGGACAGCCATTGGCCTAGACGCTGCAATCTGGGTCCCGACCATCGAGCTCCGGCTCTGGCCAACCGGGGGGATGCCTTCCAAACAGCGAGCGCGGCAACCGCCGTAGATGCGGTTTTGGAAGCGACTGCGACGTATCTTTTGCTGATACGATAATATTTGTTCGGGTAGCGTTCTCCGTTGGCAAGCTGTAATATGGCCTTGTCCCTTTTATCGATGGCGGCTTTCGTCAGCTTTCGTTCATTCGTCAGGTCATTGGCAGTGTCATGTAGCTTCTCCTTGGTGTCCGCTAGTTCCTTTTCCAGCTCCCTGATACGATTCTCCATATTGTCTCGATGGATTTGATTGGCCAATTCTTGCTCGTTTCTAGTTGATTCCTCATGTTGACGGAATTCTTCAAGCCTTTGGATGGCCATATAGTGACTTTCCTGATTGGCCATTAGTTTGTCCTGTTTTTCGTCAACGGTGGCAAACTGGTTGGCAAGGCTTGACAAGGAAATGCCCATATCTTGGGCAGTTGTTTTGAGGTCATTGATACCAGATAGCGAACCATCTAGCTTGTGGACCAAATCCTCATCGATTTTCTTGTCCAACTTTTCAAATCTGTCATTGGCCACCGCTTGCGATTCATCCAGCTTTGCACGCGTCTCTTTGAATCCCTCGTTGACTGTTTTACCGATGTTGGAAATCCCCTCGGATTGGCCGTTGACGGCAAGTTTTGCTTCCTTGAGCTGTTCACGGGTCTCTTTGAATCCGTCGTCGACTGTTTTACCGATGTTGGAAATCCCCTCGGATTGGCCGTTGGCGGTAACCTTTGCTTCCTTGAGCTGTTCACCAATGCTGGGCAAAGACGTATGAATCTCATCATTGATTGACTTGACTCCGTCGTTCATGCTGGCCACTGTTTTACCGATATCGGAAATCTCCTTAGAGCGGCCGTCGGCAGCAATCTTTGCTTCTTCGAGTTTTTCGTCAATATTGGCCGTCGACGCCTTGACCTGATTATTGGACTCCGATATATTCTCGGAAATGACCTCGACAAATTCGATAACCCTCGCCTCCGTGCCCTCCAGCTGGATGGAAAGATTGGAATCGTTGTTGCTAGATGTTCCACGTCCTGGAGTAGGACGCTTGACACTCGTCTCGGGCGATTTGCCCTTTCCAATCACCTTGCCAGAGTCTCTGTCGTCATCCATGGCATCGTCACCGTCGTCAATCTGTTGTTCATTGTTTTCACGTCGTTGCTGTTCATCTGCGGCGAGTTCCTTTTGCAGATTTGTCGGGCGACTAACCCCGGGAACCTCCTCGTTGTCGTGAGATACGCCGTGTCCATTACCGGCACAAAGGTTGATGGGTCTCGAGCCATCAAATATCATCTTGGACTGTCGAAAAAACTGTAATCCGGATGCTTCAATGGCTTTCCTTATGATTGTGGGCTCAACGCCAATGTTGCAGCATCTAATGGCTTCGTACTGATTAAAGGTCAAAGGTCTGTTTTGCTTCTTCCATGCCCTCCATGCATAACAATTTGAAATTGTATCCCTTGGATCCGATAGCAGTATGATCTCGACAATATTGTCGTAGACCTCTATTGGCAAACCTTCTCGCACCAGCTGGACCATTAGTCTTTGTACTCGCCTGACTTCCTCGAGTGTCATCACCTCTCGATCTTTGTTTGATATGCACCATTCATCGGGGACGTCGACAGTCTGGCCAGGCGACAAACGAAGGGTTCTGACTCCATTATTCGATCCCACGTTACAGAGGAAATCAATGTCGGGGGTCTTGATAACGTCCTTCACCCACAATTCCTCATCGATGAAATATGATGGCGATTGAACCAAGTATTCATACTTGGCGATAATCAGACACTGCACGCCGCTGAGGTGGCAGAGTCTGACGCGTTTGTCTAGTGTGCCCCGAAAATGGTCATTCATGGTTTGATGCTCAAAGTTCAGAGGGACGAGGCTCGCGCCGTTGGGGACAAGGCTTGCGCCGACCGGCATTAATCGCGTTTTCTGCGAGCTGTCATTGCCGAGAAATTGGTGTTGATATGCGCGTCGGATGCCGACATCAGTATCACGATCGGCCATGCTAATTTGTGCCATGACTTGCTGCACGGCACCCATCCATCGATCGTCATTGGGAGCAACATCGTCGAGTGAATTGTCTGCGCCAACGGCCTCCTCGTTCCTTCTTGGCCATCGTTCTCCGGGCCTAACCACCAGATGGCGCACGACCTTGAGACCCCCCATGCTTTCCGGCCATCGGTTGTCGTCAATGTCCTCTTCAACCTTGGGTTCCTTGGACTTGCCCGATTTCTTCTTGAGTTTTTGTCCGCCATCATTCTTCTTCGCGGCCTCGTCAAAAGTTACTTGCTTTTCTGCTGTCTCGTGGTCGCCGTCTCTCATGAAGGGCACGTATGCTTGGTTCTGTGCTGGGAGCGCTACATTCTCGCCCGCATTCTCATCGTGCTCTTGGTCAACGGTATTGCCGATGGCCGCCGTGTGGCTGGTTTGGGCTCCCTGTGATTCGCCCATGATGTTCTCCGCTGGGCGCTGATCACCTAGATCTTTGCGCTTCTTGCTTCCGCCAGTTCCTTGGGCGCCATCGACGGGATTCTCTGGGGGCGGCGGATCAGCCATGGTTGTCTCGCGCTGTGCTTTTGTCGTTGGGGGTTCTTGGTTGCTGAGTAGTGAGAGAGTTGAAATGTGGTGAATGGTGACTTTTTGTCGCGGAAGTAGATTGCCTCGCGTCCAATTCGGGTTGATTGTTGTCGAGTGAAGGAATGAAAAAAAGGCAGGAGAGGCAGTGATAATTGTGTCTTGTGTAAGAAATTTTCCGCAACAGCCAGAAATGTGGAAATATCACAAATTGGAAAAAGTCGGGCAAGCGCCAAGTTTGCCAGAATCCTTTTGGCGAGACCCAAGAACGGCAGGAACGTGATTGTGCTGGCCAACCCGGAAGGATGCTGAAATTTTGGCAGGAGGAATTTTTTCGATTGTCTTGATGGTGGTTAAATAACGACGGGCCACAGATGAATCTTTTTCAGTGCCTATTGTCCACAATGTCATAATTTGGGCACATCACCTCGCGCCTGAGGATTGTCATGGCTGCTCCGTGGTGTTTTCCTCATCGAGTTCATCTACCAGTTCCATGGTATGCCCATCAGATGGTCTCGACCTTTCGGCGATTTGGAAGAGATTGAGAGGAATAGGCTGTATTCATAATTTCGTGGAGAAAACAAGATTCATCAAATGGACAAACGGTGATTTGAAAATAAATGTGATAGACCTGCACTCCTGTTCGCCAATCTTCTCGAAAGTTGCAAAATATATATTGTGGCGTGATCGTAATCAACACCAACAGACTTGCTCAACACCTAAAATTTCTAGCATCGGCGTGGTCGTAACCAACGCCAACAGACTTGTTTACCATTTGTATGCGCCAGCATCACCACCGGGCATTGCGTCGGCATTCCAATCGCCAGAAGCATCACCACCGGGAATTGGGTTGGCACCCCAATCGCCGAAAGCATCATTATCTGTGTCCGGTCCCCAACCGCCACCACTGGTGCTGTCTGTGGTCTGTTGTCCGACATTGTCAGCGAAGGGAAAGTCCTTATCGTCTGAAGAATCATAGCCATCGTCGATGGCGGGGACATCGACGGTCCGTGATTCATCTTTGAACCATTGGACAAATCGGCGGAACATGTCATGACGCACGGGGATGACTTCCCCGTCGTCAGCCTCCTCACCCTTGAGTGCCTTGACATCTTTCTCCTGCTCCTTGGTGAGATCTTTACTGACTGTCTCCGCATCTCCAATGACGAATAGGGCACTTTTTTGTCGTGTGGTACCAACACAAATACGAGCGGTATTCGCAACAAATGCGGGGCCCGTACTTTCGTCAACGGTGAGGACAAGAACGACAACGTCATTCTCTCGACCTTGGTATGAATCTGTCGTTGTGATGGATATCTTGTCCCCGAATGGTTCTTTGGACATCTGGTAGTTCAAAAGTTCCAAATTGGCACGATACGGCGTCACAACGGAAATCATTCCAGGTGATATAGCCTTATTCTGTGCAAGAAGGTCTCGAATCAATTTTCTCGCAGCACGGTTCTGACCCCGGTTGAATCTGGAGTGTGCGGGTGTAATGACACACGGGGACTTCTCGACACTGAGAAACACCGGATATGCCTTGTCACTTGGAGATTGTAGATTGTATCTCTGGTCCGACCAAACCTTGAGTTCCCGAGCAATCGGTTGATTCGCCAGTTGCGCGGATTGGGCATAAGCAAAGTCCTTGACATGAGAGTACACAAGCTTGTGCGCGAGATCGAATTGCCCCGCAGCGATACGCTTCTGTTCATTGAGCACAATACGCGGGTAGCCGATGTCCTTGATATGCTCAAGGATGGAGTCACGACCATGTTCCTGGAACAAGTTCTTCTCGTGCTCCATGACGACTGGGTTGAGCTGTTTCTCATCACCGGCCATGGCACACGGCCGTGCCAATGGGCCCCATACCATCAATGCATCAAGTTTATGCATTGCTCCTGCTTCATCAAGCACAACGGCTTGCGCGATCGCGCGGACCTGCTTGTATGGCGTCTCCCTGGACGTATGCGGGGTCGTACACACATATTCGGCGCCAGAGATGATAGCCACCAAGAGAGACTTGACAAGAACCTTGCCATCATCGACATCATCCCATTTTCTCGTGCCATTGGCGAACTCGCGTAGTTTCTCATATTTGGCATTTTGGCCAAAAGACTGCTGCAATGACAACAGGGTCGGGTGATCATCCTTGTCCAATTTCCACGAACCAGAGCCAACCACCTTCAACAACCACTCACACGGAGAAAGGGGCAGAGCATATATGGATGGTCCCTGCCACTCATCAATGGGAGGGACGGTCAAGGTGGTATCAGTAGCCAGAACAATTGACAACTTCTCTTTCCAACGAGTGGCCATGGACGACGAACGGAATGTGCCACTGGTTGACCCGAGCAGCGTGATCGTTGATAGCCTTGCCAATGGCGTGGATACGAGTGGCAATGTTCTCGACGGCGACGTGTGTGGGAGCAGAGACGTAAATTTGGCTAACCTTTGGATCAGCGTTGAAGAGAAGAGAGACGACAGCAAGCTGATGCGTCTTTCCCGAACCCGCAAATCCAGCAATAGCCACAAGACCAAGTACACAGAGAGAGAGGTACTGAGTCAAGCGCTCCTTGTCGACCAGAGACAGTTGATCCAAAATGGCTTTGACTCTGGCTGGAGTTGACCATTTGACAAACTCAAAGCGAGGGGCGAGAATGGACTCTTGATTGCCAAGGTTCAAGGCAGCCATTCGGGAAGTGAGCTCGTCGCTGAGTTCTTCAACCAGGGAAGGGGGAGGGTTCAGTGCGGTGGGTAACCCGAGACCTTGGTATATATCTCGCAAATACGCATTCATACATCTTTGCTCATGCTGCTCTGCAAGATCAGGCGTCGTGGGAGCTATTGCCAAGGCTGCTTGCACTTCTTTTGAAGTGATGTCGTCGTCGCCGGGCTCACCATCGTCGTCGAGATTTTGATGTTCATCGTCATCAAACTCTGGTTGTTTGCGACGTGACTTGAACTTTGGCTTCTTCACCCTCTCCTCCACTGGTACAGGATTGAATGAGAAGAGTTGATTAGCAACAGCGACTCTGCGTCTCACAACCGTTGCACCATCATCCATGTAAAGGTACACCTTGTCCCAATGATCACCACCATCTGCAAAAGTCTCAAAGGCTCGAGGCTCCTGGGAAGCGGCATCAGGCTGTTGAGAGTTGGCATCAGGCTGTTGAGAGTTGGCATCAGGCTGCTGAGAGATGGCGTCAGGCTCTTGAGAGTCGGCATCAGGCTCTTGAGAAGCATCAGGCTGCTGAGAGATGGCGTTAGGCTCTTGAGAGTCGGCATCAGGCTCTTGAGAAGCATCAGGCTCTTGAGAAGCATCAGGCTCTTGAGAGTCGCCATCAGGCTCTTGAGAGTCGCCATCAGGCTCTTGAAAGTCAGCTTCAGGCTCTTGAGAGTTGGCTTCAAGCTCTTGAAAGTCGGCATCAGGCTGCTGAGAGTTGGTATCAGGCTCTTGGGAGTTGGCGTCAGGTTGTTGAGAAGCATTGGGTTCATCGGAATGCTGTGAGTCCTCGACAGGAGCCGAGTCCAATTTGGTCTTCTGACGGATGCGGCGAATGCGAATGATGAGATCGCCACGAACGTCGGAGCCGAGGGCATCAGGGTGTTGAATGATTCCTTCCTAGAGGCTCATGTCCTTTCCCTTCCCCTTCGGTGGTGGAGCCCGAAGCCCAATGCGTACTGCACCTTTGGGCTTTCCAGCGCGCCGCAGTGTATTCTGATACGAGTTCTAGATGACGGACCGTTAGCTGACAAATGAACAACAAGACAGAGGAGAGAACAATCCCACTTACAAGCTCAGTAGCAGCTATGATGACATAGCACTCATCGGGAAGCTTTGTGGGCTCCAAGTCGCCCACAGGCTTAGTAATGTGAACAAACCGGGCTCTGACAGGATTCTCGCTGATGGCGGCGACATCGGTGATGAGGTGGTAGTTGTCTTGAACTACAGACTGGGTGAGAGAAGTCAGAGCATCGTTGGCGGTTTGATGATAATCCGTCTTGGGATAGGCATTGGCGTCAGCATGCGGTCCACCCAGCTGTTCACCATATCTTGCAATGTCCCAAGAATGCCTACGAGAACCCCACGTTAGTCGTTTAGAACAGAAGATCGGGACAGTGTGCTCTGTTGGACTTACTCATTTCCATATGGATAAGCTCTGCCCTGATCAGTTTCCATGGAGACCGAAAAGTTGTTCTCGACTGCTTTCTTGATGCCATCGTTGGCAAAGAGAACATGGAACTCTTTCTGGTCCATAACCTCCCGCAAGGTCCGAGAGTTGTCGATCTTCGTTTTCTTGGTGACGTAACCTTGAATGGTATCGTTCGCACCAACAAATGGCATGCCGATACCTCGGATCAGGGCATCATGGCCATCCTTGAGGCGGATATGGGCAACATACATCTTCTTCTCCTTGGGCGCCGTGTTGAACAGACTCTGATGAACGTCATCAGAAAGGTAGCAGCCAGAGATCTCGTATGTATCCTTCAAAAAGACGATTGAGATCTGGAGGGCTTTCAACTCGTCACCAAAAGAGGCATAGTTGATGTCTTGTCTGTCAAACCGGAGGGAAATAGAAAGGTAAGGGCGAGTATTGGCAGTTTGCTTCTTGTACAAGAAGACCGTGTCAATGTTGTCCGTGAGACCCAACTTTCTGCCGCCAACGACACTTTTGTCGTCAGGGAAGAACAGAGCACAATGGCGATCCTGGGTGGCATTCTTGGGAGGCATTGCGGAATGTTCCTAAGCGGTACGACGAGGATGG
>NW_006917092.1:3161021-3295872 GCF_000516985.1 Pestalotiopsis fici W106-1 | reverse complement strand
AAAGTAATGGCAAGATCGTAATCTATACCAAAGAAGGAAATGAAGAGAGTGTCAAGAAGTTTGTGTATTGTTGCAAGTCTGACAATTTGATGTTAGTTGAATGTGTTGTTGGCCGTTATTGGAGAGGTGCGGGACAGCTTGTTTGTCGTGGAAAGACCCTTGAACTGTGTTTGGGAGTGAGGGGCAAAGCACTGAAACTGAAATTGTTTGAGTGGTAGCAGTAAGAGTGCAAAGTGCTCGATTCAAGCCCACTGAGAGAAGAGAAAACTTGACGACGAGTAAATGGAGCTTACCTGTGAGATGACGCGTTGGTCTTGCTGGTGACGGCAAAGTCAAAATCGTGCCTCGACAGAGTTGCAAAAATCCGAAACTACAGCGCATTAGTCAGTACAACGTCAGCAAAGCAGATGATCGGGTTCAGTTGGGATAGTACCTGTTGGCAGTGGGTATGTCAAAGTTGTGGAAAATTCCGGTTGAGTTGTAAGGGTTTTGGGTTGTGGAAAGTTTGGGTTGTGGGAGTTTGGGTTGTCGGGTTTGGCTGCAATTGAGTCAATCCAAATAGTCTTTTAGTGGGTCCACTTTTAACGGGCCGCACCGCGCAGCCGTGCGGCCGCGGCCAGGCCCCCAAAAAGCTGACCATCACTGTTGGGCTCACAGCGTATCTGCCGTTTGCAAAATCTGCTACTTTTTTTTCTCGTACAAAAATGGTGAAGCAAAAATTGGGCCCAGAGGCGTAGACCAAATGAGAATAGAAAAAGATTTCTTACCTTTGAGGTCATGGTATGTGAGCATGATCGAAATCAACACTCGTGGAGGAGTTGGTGGTGTAAGATTCGTGAGCGTGATCGAAATCAACACTCGTGGAGGAGTTGGTGGTGTAAGATTATTGAGCGTGATCGAAATCAACACTCGTGGAGGAGTTGGTGGTGTAAGATTATTGAGCGTGATCGAAATCAACACTCGTGGAGGAGTTGGTGGTGTAAGATTCTGAGCGTGATCGAAATCAACACTCGTTGTTTGTTGGAAAGAGGAGCTGGATCTTGGCTACGGATTGGAATCTTCAAATACTCCAGATCAATGGAGCTTGGCATTTAGTGCGGACCCACTTGTTTGACGTTCTCGAGCGGCAGAACAATGGGATTAGCAGCTTGAACATTGAATTGCCTGCCCACCTGGCAGATAGGTGCCCGAGGTACCTAGTACTTACCGCGTTGGGACGCATATTTGATTGTTATGCGCGGTCTGCGCAGCTGCTTGATGTATTACAAGTCATTGTTCTCTGCCTACATACTACACTAAGGGTCCTGGCCATCTCATTGCAGGTCAGCCTTTCATCGGGGCTCAATGGGAACACTCTTTTGGATCCGATTGATTGCGTCTACGATGGCTAGCCATGATAGCAGACTTTGGTTACTCAGAGCGCAAAATAATTATTTCGTACCAAACCAACTGAATGATAGAGTGCGAGGAAATGCACAGAAAAATGCACAACAATAACATGCAGAGGCTGGGGACCGCGACCGTCACTGACCGTCAAAGGCAACGCAACAGCTAGATTATGACCATTTCTGCGAATAGTGACATTGATCTTTAGCATAATAACCATGTGTACTTGGACTGTGCCCCCTAAAGACAACCGCAACTGGTTTTGAACGCGATATTCTTCTCTGACATATTCCGCAAAGCCTTGTAACTTTCAATCTTTCGATTTCCACCCAATGCAATGATCATAGGCACGCATTCATCGAGCACGACTGATTCATGCAGCATACCACAGATATGACATGAATGATATGTCTACTAACCTCTCTGGGACTTGACTACGGCGGCATTACTAACCCAGAATCGAAAGAAATGGTAGAAATGTGCAAGAATAAATACCAAATCCAGAGAATTACCACCCCCAGGAATACGACGGACAGAATCAGGCGACGTGGAAAAGGCAAAAATGCACAGACAGAAGGAAAATCCAGCTCTCACGGCTGCGAAGACTATACAACAATGCAAGAGAAGCAAGGTGCTGGCCATGGGAAGACAATTTTGAGCCATGTTCCTTGGTGAGTTTGGATTGAAGCAGCAGTGGTGCGGTACAACCTTACGAGACTCTTCCAACAGTGAAAGTTTTCGATATAAAGACCTTTGCCAAGACGTTACCGAGATCTATGGCCATTGCAACCAGGTGGAACGGAACACAATGTCTGAATCTAACATGCTATGAATATTTACCCCCGGCGTCCTGGAGGCAACCTGTATCAATATGAGAGCCCTGCGCGGCTTTGACCGCTTCATACACGCCATTATCCAGCGGGATCAGCCCAGCCCTCCGTGTCGGGCATCGGCATAGTGGCTCAACCCCTCCCCCCAACACATTTGGCCTGCCATTTCCAAGCCCCAGCAGCACCATGATGCAGAATCAACATAAGTTTGATCTGTCCGTACACAGTTCACCTGTATTCGATCAGCCCGCGGTGCCACACTACACCATCCCTATGCAGCCCCAAGCGCTTGCCCGGCCTGTCGCGCCAGCGTACACGAGGCTGACCTCTATTAGTATGGACAACGTCCAAATGCAGCAACGCAACACTCAGCAGCGACCTGCGTTCCTAGTTTACAGGAAAACTTTGTTTCGGTAAATCGTGACGAACAGAAAGCTGTGGTTATAACTAGTTAGCGGTCCAGCGATACGACCACGATCACGACATGAGCTATACGAAGGGGTAAGCCGACGCATGGAAGGACGACAGCCTAAGATATGAGCCCTTGACCGTCCCAAGGACTCTCTTCGCAAGGAGGAAGACTCTCTCCTGTTTAAGATCTGACCAGGTATTTGGAAACCATTGCAGAAAAATAGCATCTGCTGATGGAGAACTCGATGGCCTGTTCAGATTGATGGTACTGCAAACAAAGGCTTACAAAGTCGGAACTACTCGGTTCGATGGCAGCTTTTGAGACGATCTAAGAGAGAGACGTGTTAGGTCCTAGGCACCACCCTAGGTATGTACCTACTAATTTTCCCCGCAGCTACTACAGCTTTCAGCCCTCTTCTGTACTTTACTTTTTGCTACGCTTTGCCACATCTAGATTGAGAGGATCATCAACACCTGATGATCATCAGTCTCGTAGTCTGTAGCTATCTTACATAACCGTATCTTTTAAAACCTTCGTTTCCCGTTATTTCCGTGAAGTCACTGCTACCCGACTTACCATCCAGGCGCTGGCCTTACAAGACGAACCCGAGGTTTCGCTTCCCAAGTTCCGCAGCAATGCCCTCAACGTGCTTGGATTCTGATGATCCCACAGACCCTGAGACATTCTGCATATCACAGCTCAAACGGCAGATAGAGCACTATCCTGTCACTCCGAACTCAGCTAAGGTGGATAAGCAACATCTAGCAAGGTGCTGGTCTTACCCTCCAATGACAGGGGCATTCAGACCGCCGTAAAGACACAAATGGAGCGCATGGTACGAACCGCTGTCCAAGCCACGTAGGCAACAACCCGCCGGCATCAATCACCACTCAATCCAAGCAGTTAGCATACCTGGGCGACCAGCACTCTTAATGGACCGAGGTAGGCCAGAAATCGACCATGATTCCAGGCAGCTGAAGCCTATCTTCTGCACGAAGAGCTCAATCAAGAGGGTTACGTCGCAAGCTTTTAGACAACGGATCTCTGATCAACGACAAGCGTTGCGGCTTTCCATGATGCAGTCATAGGCTTCTAAAGCAGCAGCAACTCTATGTATTGGACTTACCGGACGACAAGCCATCAGCCCAGTGAGGCATATCACTTTTGCTCACCAAACCCGCTCGAACAGCCCTTTAGCTAGCAAACGAGCAACCTATCAATACATATCGCTAGCTCGATTCCGTCTTACAAATCCGCCAGGTAGAACGAGTCGTGCAGCATGACCAGAGGGACAGCGTGGCGATGATGGCCCTTATCCTTGAAGGACTGGGGTCGTTGAAAAGCTCATGACGGGGTGGCTTGCCTAGAAGCTGGTCACCAACATCTTATCTTCCATCCTGTTGCCAAATTCACGTTTCTCTTTCTTTCATCTCTTAGTGTTGTATTAAATGAGAAAAGCTCGTTGATAAGTGTAACTCTGTATTGCATCACCTCCAAGTTATCGGTCAAATAGATGATAGTGTCGTAATAAATATTGGTAGCTTGAAAGGACTCGAAAATAGACGGATTGTGCATATCAATGGGCATGTCCTACACAACCTTGTTAGTAGAACCTTTCGAAACAGAAGCATTGCCCGACGGCTCGTTAGTTGAATGTAGCCAAGAAAAACCACTGCCAAAGTGCTCGCCAGCGGCTTTTGTTTAGATTATATGGCAATGACAATTATCACGAACAGGGAAGAAAAGAAGCTACGGGAAGTGCAGGAAAATTGCAGTAAAGAAGTCGACTGATTTACGTTGACTAAACCAGTTTCCTCTCCCGGGATTCTCCAGCAGTACCTAATTTCCATTGCTCAAAGCATAGCGCCGCATTATGGCTTCCCTGGCATCACCCAACTAATCTCTTTTGAACGGTCGACGGCGGTATCAGAAGGCTTGTCGGTGGTCTCTTGCGAATGGTCAATGGCCATCGTGGAAGTATGTTCGATTGGTGGTTGTAGTGGAAGAAATGTTGGCGAAGACAAGAAGCCAAATTACAAGGGTGGGAGGAATGATTTGTGTGAACAATGGCCGATGACGGGTGTGAACAATGGCCGATGACGGGCGTTGATGTTGACCGATGACGGCTGTGAACACTGGCCGATGACGGGTGTTGATGTTGACCGATGGCGGGTGTTGATGTTGACCGATGGCGGGTGTTGATGTTGACCGATGGCGGGTGTCATAGAAATATGTTGGTGAAGACAAGAAATCCAAAACGAAAGGAGTGGAACGGTTCGTCTGACAAATGGTTTGGTCAGTGAATCATGCAGAAAAGAGAAAATGTTCCTGACGACTTACGGCAAATAAATCTTCTGATTGCAGTTGACAGGTATATGGATTGCTATTCGCAGTTTACAGGCGATCGAGTTGTTCTTCACATGTAGCAGCTATTTGCCGTTCCTGCTGAAGCTGGCAAATCTGAAGTTTTGAGGAGGGAGAAACAATGTATATAACGATTAATTGTATAACAGTTGCTTTAGCACTGCTGCCTGCGATTGCAGCCAGACGCGGTGGGGTGCAGAAATGACAAAAGCTGGAATGTTTAGAGGGGAATTAGTGCGGCGTGGGGCAACAAAATACCTTACCTCGGGCATATTTCAAGGCTATTGAAGCGTAGGAGAAATTAGCCAAGTGAGGAGGACGGAATCTTACCTGCGAGACGACGCGTGGACCTTACTGTACACAGCCAGACCAAATTTGTATGCTGACAGAAAATTGGTGAATTGCTCAGATTAGCACTCTGTTGGTAACAGGAGCTGTGCAGGATGCGGCTGGGTATGCTTGGTATGAAATGCGCTTTTCGAAAGTGTGTGGTAACGAGTTCTTGAAAGGGTTGTGTGGGATTGGCTGCATTTAAGTCAACCTACATCACAGTATGTACTACATTAGCCTACATAGTAAGTACCTCCTAGTTCGCAATGAGTGGGCCCACAGTTTATAGGCCGCGCGCAACTCGAAAAGCCAGCCGGCGGCGCAGGCAGCTGGCAAAAACAGCGGGCGGCCGAATTTTCCAGCCGCAATAGCAGCCACGGAGAGTTGGGATGCAAAATATTGGCTGAGGGTAAATAGAGTGAAAACGACTTCGTACCTTCGTGCTGTTTGATCAGAATCTAGACGAGAAGTCGGAACCTTGCGTCGGCGGCTCACAATGCCAAGGGCGAGGTTCAGAACGATAGGAGTTGTGACAGAGGCACGGCAAAAAGGTTAATACTCGATGCCGAATGGTAGAGCCATGTCCAACGACAAATATTCCTCATGTTGCCGATGATTGGAGCTAGTGTGCATGATTCGGGTATGTACGTACGGGTACACCATTGTTTGTGAACAATGTTGGATCCAAAAATTGTACGTATCAGCTGCAACACAGTGTTTCTCAATGGATATGGAGCTGGCGATGAGGATCGCCACATTTAACGAAATGAGAAAGCTAAGAAGGTGCAACGTTGCGTTTTCTCTTTTCGAATCCCAAGTCTATGACTGAACTGGAAAATGTGATGCTTATAGCAACAGAAGTGCTTCCTGGTACCATTCAATGATAACATGCATTAGCATTGAGCTGATACTCTCGGGTAAGTTTGAAATGTCAGATATCTGATCAGCTGACTAATATCATCCCTTGCACACTACTGGTACGTATCCAGTATTTATGAATTTCAATGCCAGAAAATATTCGGATAAACTCCAAACTAAATGTAAGTCATGCGCCACAGTGTGGCTGGTTGTGGAAACCTCCGCGTGACACAACGGGAAGGGTTACTAAGTTTGTTTATACACACATTATTTTGGTAGATGTAGACCATCTTTCAATTCATTCTTCATTTTAGATACTGGTTGTATCAGTAAGGAGCATTATTGCACGCAATCTTGCCTTAATTCGTGCATAAACAGTTCTTTCGTAAAAATGAATGTAGTTGTATTTGGCATCACTTGACACTAGCCAAAAGTACAAGACTTGACCCCGGACAACGCTGCAGGCTTTGCAATAACATACTGAATCACTTCATTCGTGACGAATTCTAGCATTATTACTGTCTATTCTACAGAAATCATGCTGAGCAAGTCCACCAGCTTCAATGTTGTACGAGAAGCATAGACTAGACAGGCCGCATGATATATAGGTGCAAAGTAACAGTTGCGACTAGGCTACCTAAAATGATGTCCATGATGAGTGTTTTGTGTGACAATTTATACTCGGGCGAACAAGACTATTCACGTCTCACAAAGGTTGCCATTGGACTCTTCTTGAGTGGGCTTACTGTCACCGCGGCCTTGTATGAAGGCAAGCAGAATGAGCAAGTGCTAATGTAGCCGGACTGGAAAGGTTCCACGTGTGCGAAGTCGAAGATAATCACCTACATAAGGCGTACTACATCTGATGGGATGTAGTGGACCTTGGGGACCGAAAGAGATATTTTCCATTTGTGAATATCACATTCCCAGCACATCTTGGCCTGTACCGCAATGTAATGCTTGACAATCGGATAGTCTGATACCGGTGTATGTTCAAGATCAGAGGCTTCCACTAGTCTGGAGAGTTCTTTATATATACGATTGTTCGACGTTCGAATCCTGCTCGCATCCGAGAAGGTTGGTGTCAAGACAAATAAATACACGGATTTCATGACTCGACTCATGATACAAAAGCTCCATTCGTTCACCGTAAAGCTTTAACTGATTCTGAGGATATATTTGGCTTGGTACACATGCCAGAAGACCCTGTTACATTTCTGAATAGATTAAACACATCGGTGACGGAGAAGACTGTTAATACGAATTGGAAAGGCTCAAGTATGTAATGGTCATTGCAGATGACCTGAACATTTGTATTTAAAGTTTCACTCGTAGCGCTTATACGAAAGGGCAATCTAACATCGTACACTAGATGGACATAACAGAAAAGGCTTCCCAAGGACCGTCATATTAATGTAGCAACACCAACACTTCTAGTCTGTTCTCTGCTGACGCCCTTCGGGCAGATTGAGACAAGCTGGTGACTGGATGTTTTGTTGCAGCTATCTGGAGAGATGTGTCCATGAGAATAAGCTTGCTCCATGTAGTCAACCGCGACTTTCTTACAAAAATGGCTAACTGATTTCTTGTCATTGGAGGAGGTCACCAAGGCGCCTTAGTTGAGCCGATCAATATGGCAAGGACACGTGCTCAAGTGAGCACCATCGTTTGCCACACTCAGTGAGAATTAGATAGTGGCCTTGGCAGCCTTACATGGATGTGACTGCGTTGGGTCATTATTGTGAGAGTCAAGACTTCTCTTGCCTGGCGCAGCCGATTTGTCACGCCGCGTGCAGGGTTTCGGGCGTTTTTATTTCTGGTTGGCAATTCCTCCACCTTGACCATTGGACCGGAACATTCAATGGGTGGCGCGCAACAGGCACGTCGCGATTGCCCCTCACCGTCGCCGGCCCTAATCATACCGTTTGTTTGTGCCACCTGATACATCCAACAATCTCTTCCTTTTATCGACCCCATTTCACGCCACATCGATTCTCAACTTCTTGGAGCTATTGACTGCAAATCAAACACTTCAATTCCTCTGAATCGTCTTGGTTTGGGCGCAGTCAAGCCTGAATTCTCCTAGATTGCATCCCAAAGCCAAGTGTTTGATCACTAAAAGTTCTCCAACGCTGCCATTCACGATGCAGGTATGTTTCGCTATCCTCTGCGCAACTTCAGTGCTTTCCATTTGCGCGTCAATGAGAGATCCCCCTCCCCCCCCCCTCCCTCTTCTCTCTCTCTCTCTCTCCTTAGCTTGAATTTGAGAGCGACATGTCAGACACTCAGAGGAAAAGAAACAATACTTACGATTTCGTAGGCCCCTGAACAAGCTCCCAGCAAAATGGGCATCTCCATGGACGTGCTGTGGCGTGTTGGCAGAAACCATATCCATGATCCTCGAGGTATGTGCCTCCACTCCTTGTCAGCTTGTGCACAAGGGACAAGTTTGAATACGTGTAACTGACATGTGATGTAAAATTAGACCTCTTCTCCCTTGCCACAACCTGCGAAACTCTTTGGGAGTTGCTAGAAAACGAGATATACATTGCCGACATCCTCCTCGCACGAGATCTTCCATCAGCTCGACCGCACTGTCGTTGTAGAATGAGGAACGTATCGATCAATGCCATGTGTCGCCATTTCGAGTGGTGCGAGACTAGGCACCATATTCTCCGCGGGCCCTTCCACGCAGCAGCACAACGAGGAGACGCAGGTCTCGTTTCTAGGATTTCCAACCTAGCCTTGCCGTTATGGCCGCAATACATCGATACAAAAGACCCGGAGGGCTATTCACCACTATTGCTAGCTTCCAGCAAAGGTCACATCGATGTCGTCAAGTTTCTTCATGATATGGGTTGCTATATTGACGCCTACGTCGTAGTGCCTCATCTGAACCTGGACCAAGTCACCAGAAAACACCTTCTTGGTCGCGTGTTTGAAGATCTCACCGCCAATTCCATGACACTCAATCCTTTCACAATCGCAATTCTCGGGGGACATGAAGAACTAGCCACCTACCTCATGAGCTTCACCGCGATAGCCGACTTGGAAGTGACAACTCACTGGGAAATTACAGCTGACTGGGAAAGGAATAGGTTCCCCGGCACGAGAAAAAGAACTCCCCAATGGATGTTATCCGGTGCTCATCTTCCGAGCCCTTACGCCTTAGCTGTTGTTGCCAACATGCAGCCTGTCTTGAAAGCACTCTTCAGGGCTGGTATCGCCGAACCACGTATCGGTACCTTGCCCTCAGCCTTATTCCTGGCAGCGACATTCGAAGGGAACGAGAGCATTTTGGACCTCCTCTGCTCTGAAGAGCGTATGCACCGTCATTGGGAGATGAGACAACGAGATGCGTATAACGTTGATAAATATGACGGATCTCTAGAACCCTCCCTTCAAGACCTATGGTTGCTGAGAACAGCAATCGAAAGTGGATGTCCCAGGAACGCTCTTTGTATAATCCAAAACTTCATACATGTGCCTGTAGAGTTCGACGAAAGACCGCAATACTGCATGGAAATGTCCGACATTCTTTATTCTTGCCTGGATCCCGACAAACCTGAGCTCTTTGTCATAGCATCAAGGATTTTGCCCTGTGCCCCAGCGGTGCCACACTGGTAAACGAGCCAATCTTCGATTACGAGTATCATCTATACGGCGTCCACTATCATACGACCGAGCGCGCCAATGGTCAATTCGGAGACTCGAATCAAACCAACGGCGGAGTATCCGACGACAGGGATGAGGGAGGTTCTGACTGAGGTGGAGACGGAAACTTCCAATGCTGTTGACAAGAACGGGACGATACACATGTAAGATACTCGCTCGAAAAGTGACATCATGTCATTTAGCCAGGGGATGTAATAATCCTCCAGGAAAGACATATTCAGATGAATAAAACGGTTCATTGCAATTCTGTATGACTTGACCAGCAGACTGCTGTCATTGGCCGGCAATATGTCATAACAGTAGAGGAGCTGTATTCCCAACTTGGGCCGGGAATCAAACTAGCATGAAAATCGTACAAGGCCACTGATAGCAGGGTTGAGACACCAGCAGAGCCAATGCTCGCATTCTGACAGCCTCAAGACGAATTGGATACACGAGAATCGGATGTGATGACGAGCTTGGGGCAAAAGAGATGAGTGGTTGCAACAATCGGTGTCATGCTAAAGATCACGTTAGTACATATCACTCCTCTTCTTTGTGATTCTCTATGTACACCTGCACCATTACCCCTTACCGGCGCGCTTGGTTCACCGCATCAATCCCCATTGCGAGCTCAGGGCTTTTCTCTTCATCTTTTCCGTGACTCACAGTATGTACTAGGGATACCTAGAGTGTAACGATAAAATTGCAGGGCTCCAAAAGTTCTTGCATCATGGATTTGAGCCGGCAGAGTAGGTCTGATAGCCGACGCGTTGGTGAAGCGGGACTCGCTGATGCGCACCAGAACGCGAACCTGTCAATCTTCACATCAAGCTTGCCTCTATGAATGCTTACAGCATAGATGTGTCCCTCTTTTTCATTGTATACTATTTCAACAGTCTACTTCCAGTCACATAGCTCACTTGAAATCTTTACAATTTGATGCTTGGGGAATTTGCAGCCTTGATTACTACCTACCTAAATACCTATAATTAGGTGCTAGGCACCACACCAGGTATCAGATACTACTAAGGTAGTGCCTATTCCCCCCCGCTGCTACTACAGCTTCCCGCCCTCTTTTGGCTGCTACCAGCTTTTGGCCTAGTCTTTTCATCACTTTTGCTACGTGTTGCCACAGTCAGATTGAGAAGATCACCAACGCCTGATCATTATCAGTCTTGTGGCCTGTAGCTAGTTGACATGATCGTTTCCAACCAGATGCTCGTTTCCTATTGTTTACGTGTCGTCAGTGCTACTCACCATCAAGGCACTGGCCTTACAGTTCCAGTCTTGCTGTGCCAGCTCCAGACTTGTCCATCACCCTCATCCGGGTAACAGCCCTCGACCTATCCAGCAACAAATCAAATCAACATCACTATCATCCCAACGGCTTTGTCGAACGCTTTCAACATGGCCCCCGAAAAGGGTCTCAAGCCGGGGCCCAAGGACAAAAAGAAGCGCCCAAACGCGAAGAAGACCAAGCCGTTCAGCCTGCTCTAGGCTGAAGAGCAAATTAACAATGGCTTCCACAAATTCTTGGCCGGCCATATCGACATGACAGCTGTGATAAGTCCCAGAACGACCATCAGTCGCCCTTGCATTTGTATCTCCATAAGTCTTCCTAGAGCTGAGATCGACTTTACCTCATTTGCTCTCGGACCGAACAATAAGAACAAGGAGAATCCTCAGCAGTGTTTGCGCCCAACCACCGGCTCTTTGCCAACAGGTCCCGATGACCTGCACCGAATCCTGTTCAGGACTGCACTAGACCGAAACAAGAAGATGTCTGTGATGCATATCAAGCTCAACGACAATCTAAAAGATCACGAGAAACCAATAAACAGCTCGGTACGGCTTTCAAAGGCGAAAGAACTCTTGTCGATGTGTCGTACTGACGTAGTCAGTATACACAGCAGCCCACATGCGTGGGTATAAAGTTCGCCTCTCAACGCCTCTCTTTTATGGACTAAAGGCCAACTCAGATATCCTTCAATGCTTTCTCGATCATCCCGTCTTCAGTTTCCCTTCACGTATTGGCTCAGGTGAGATTATGGTTATATCAACAACGGTACCAACCTCGGCGGTGGTCGTACGTTGCGCCAGATCTGCCTTTAGAAAGAGTTTCATATCCTCTTGACCGACCGTGGACTCAACAACAGAACCGAAGACACTGTCGAGACTGCTTTAGAAGGAGAAACTGGCGATCCCAACTATGTATGCCCACTCGGCGACAGGCGAACAGACTTCCTTTTGCCTTTTGCCTTTTGCCTTTTTGCCAAAAGTCTTCTCTAAATAATATCAACTCTCCCAGGCACGCTTAGGATTGGGCCAATACGAAAAACATCTTGCCGAGCCCGCTGGGAACGGAAAGCCATTCTAGTTATTGCATCCGAAGAGCTTGTGAGTCATTATCCTCTTCTCATCCTTACCATTGGTCCCTTTCCCTTTACTAACTGCCTGTTGTCTAGTATGGCTATAATGTCACTCTTGATCGTGTCGCGGACCCAGCCAACTTGGTAAAGGTTTTTTCAGAGCCACCGCCGAAAGGCGAGATCGATACTAGAACATCCTCTGAAAATTATTTTCAATTTTTGACATTTTCGGTGGAAAGAATCTTGACGATCTTGTGATGCTCATCCGACGCCCCCGAGGCGGCCTTCAGGATAGAAATGTGTTGACAGCAACTGTACACGAGAAGCCTTTAGTCAGCTTACAGTTAACTCCTTATGAAAAACTTGCATTCGACTCATAGTCAACAACTTCTCACGATAAATTTGCAATAAGTTCCGGCTGAGGCAGTGCCATGCTGTTGGCTTCAAGCGGATGGAGGTGGTGAGGTGTTGTGTGCCGGTTCACTTGTCATGAGCTCATATAGACTGTTTTGATAATGATCCCGATTGATCATACCCAGTGGCCCAAGGCTCGTCGTTGTGACCAAAAAATGCCTTCTTCTTGTTTAATGTAACTCTGGTGGCCACTGGCGTCGAGCTTGTTGACGTCCTTTGGACCCACATGGAAGTTGTAGCATTCTATCCAATCGTGGGTATGTTCCTCTTCAATGGGTCGATACATATACAGACCAGACCGGTGGATTGTAGCAATTTGAAAATGAATTCGAGGAATCGGCCAAAGCCACCCCGAGCGCTGCGGTATATTCGAACGGCTTCTAGTGCGTCGGTGGTTGGAAGCTTGAATGTGCCAGCCGAGGGACTTGTGCCCCAACCTGCCCTTCTATCAAATTCGTGTCAGTCAGTAGAGAATTTCTTGTGCCATGGTTTAGGGAAGCAGAATATGGGATGGGCGCAAGTCAGTATGACCTTCCAATATTCTGCTCCTGTTTCATTCTCGACAGTAGTAAAGTTGTCATTGCCATAGGAACCCTGGCGCTCATACGTTCGTGTTGTGTTACTGTTGTGTCGGGATTTGATGTGGCCACTCGCGCCCACGGCGTTGTGTAGGGCATATTTCCTAACAAATAGCAAAGCTTTGTTCACCTCCCGGCTAGATATGACACCCCCAAGACAACATCATCCTGGTGACTATCCTTGACGCACCCATCGCCAAATCTTGACATTGGTTTTTACTTCCGCTTCCAATACAATCATTTCACTGCTTGCAATTATTAGGTGTCACTGGCTCTTGCCCATGTCACAAGTCGCGCAATCAAAATGCGCGTTCGTTGGGTGCCAGCTCAAACTAAACTTCCAAACAAACCCTGGCTTTTCTTAAAGAGCAACAAAAATTGTCTATTGCATAGGTAGGTAGGTATTGATTGCAAAGCTCCAGCATAAAAATACCAACAGTGTCCATTTCCCCATTTCTCTTACTATTTAAACACCAGCCAACAACAATCTGAACAGGCATTACAACGGACCTGTTATTGTCTGCCTTGAACCGTAAACCTCTATATAGATTTATTTTTTCAACCACCAGCGAATTTCAGACCTTTACTCTCCTTTATCTTGTCATCAAACTCCCACCAACAAAACTTCACAGACTGTCACTCGATCGGAATCCAGAAGTCTCAACTTTAGCAAATACTGCCGCTCACAACCAAAGGTACGATGAACTTTTATCGCTTTCCCTTCCTCTCTCTGACATAGATGCCATTACCCGCCGTTGCCGATGTCTAGCAGCCTCTATTACATCTTCCAATAACTAACAGTTCTAAAAGTCGAGAAAGTCAGCACCACACCGACCGTATTGTTCTGGTGCTCCTGTACACAGTTGTCTGAAAATCTGCAATACGCCTGTTATCCAGTATGTTTGACAATATTTCAAAAGTTTAAGGCAATCGCAATTCTCACTCGGCTCGATAGGTAAGCTGCGCTGGTTCTCCGCAACATTCATTTTTCTTATTCCTTACTCCTTTCGCATTTGCTTTCTTCTCCCCCCTTCCACCCAACAACTGCCAACGTGTCATCAAGATTTGACCAGTGTTGCGCAGACAGATCGAAGATCAACACCTTCATCCGGGCGGCCGTTTCCAAGGCGCCCAATATTAAAACAAAATAAACGCCACACAGGCCCCTTGGCATACCCGAAATCAACTTCTTGATCATCATCACCATCCTCTTGCTAGCGGTCCACTACCATAGCGAAACGAAGAAGCGACAACTGCACGTCACTCGACCTGACGACCAAGAACTAAGCTACCATCAAGGCCTACACAGGGTCGGAGAGGGCGTTCTGTGCCACTACCTGGGCCTCACTGATACAGGAGCCTCATGCTCGCACCCACAACATGGCAAAGGCGTAGGCGGCGCAAGTCTTTGACTTGTTCAACAAAGAAGAAACGGAGGATAAATCCGGGAGCTCCCTTGGAACCAGCTTTTCTTCGGAGTCACACTGCCAGGTGTTTATGCCAAATGGAACCTTGGTCATGGGTGACAGCGAGGAAGTTCGTGTCAAGCATCTGGCATCTATGCTTGTGACCTTGAAGCACAGTCTTGCAAACAGTCTCGACGTCCTGGATGGCTTGGAAGATCTTTCTGGGCGATCACAGAATCGCTTTGAGTCTTACAGTAGGGACCGGAGGAACGAGTTCAACGCAGAGGCATACCAAATTCCTGCCATCCCGTACACCAGCGATGAAAAGACATGTCTCTCAGCTCCAGAATGCGACGAGCCGGTTTTTTAATAGTATAAACGGCTGTATATCCCGCTGCGCCATGCAGACATGATGTTGAGTGCCAGTAAGTGGGCAGCTAGAACCTACGACATGAAGAAGGGTTGTTTCCGTTCGAGCAAATGGGCCAAGACTCAGAATGACGCTCCGAAATCATTTCAAATCAGACCGGAAGACATGCCTCGGTGGATGCGCCCGAAGGCACAGCCGGCTCAAGACCTTGACGCCCTTGTAGCCGCCCAAAAAGCATCGAACTCATGCCAAGTCGTTTGGCTACGGATCTCAGAGGGGACAACCAGTACAGAGCAAAGGTCGATGCCCTACTCGAGAATCTTGGTCGAGATCTTCCACAAAACCTGGATCTGAAGATTGACCCGTGGTTGTCTTCAGAAGCCACACTCTGCATGGTTATCTCCGTCGTGAGTTGCAATTATCAGAGCTGGGATTGAAAATGGTACGGCTCATCTTGGTGGACGTTAAGCTGCAGTATCTTGAGGAGAGATCTCAGAGGATGTTTGGCGCTATAGGATGATAGTCTGGTCAAGCATTGGAGCTCCAATGGACTGGGATGACATTCAAGAGTCTGTTACAAAGTCTAAATGCAACGTCTACACTCTCTTTTACATCGTAAAAGTCGATCACAACATATTCGACAAAGAAGACAACCCTGGGGAAACGGAAGAGCGAGGTGCTTTGCGAAAAGAGACAGAAAAAGGGAATAGAGAATAAAATCAAGAAAGAAATAGAAATGACGAAAATTAAATGAAACAAATTCAAGAGAAAAAAAGAGGCGAGGAAAGTCTTACTTCTCAAATAGCGCTGAGATTGCTGCAGTCTCCCCAACCAGTTGATGGAATCACTACAATGAAGACAACGCAGTCTTTGACGACACTGAAGATCACCACGGTCACCACGATGACTACCACTACGACTTAGACATTAAGATGACTTTGAGATCCGATCCGATAGCAGTGGAGTTTGCATTAAGTGAGACTGGCAAGCGATATACATCAGGCGGAAGATAAAAAGTTCACCACAATGACGATTCGAGGTAACTAGATCAAAATCTATGTTCTTCTGCACATACTGCAATCATTCGGGCTTCCGTCCATAGACAACCCAGCTAAATAGAGTCAGCATGAATTCGACATGGCACATTCAGGGAATATGACCTACAAGGGGAAGAAAGCCTCGAGATCCAAATTGCGAAGCTCGGGTTTAGCCTGCACAACCGTCTCGTTGATTTCCTCGTCAGATAGCCCGTACACCGAAAGCATTTTCCAGGCGACTCCCCCAAGGTTGTCAAT
The DNA here is from genome assembly GCF_000516985.1 of Pestalotiopsis fici W106-1. NCBI lineage: Eukaryota > Fungi > Ascomycota > Sordariomycetes > Amphisphaeriales > Sporocadaceae > Pestalotiopsis > Pestalotiopsis fici. The sequence continues at coordinate 3,279,603 of NW_006917092.1, read as the reverse complement.
CAGCATGCGGCTTGAATACTGACCGACTCGTTTGAGTCTCATACTTGGATGCCACTCATTGATGGGAACTGCGAGTTTGATCTCGACAACATCGACAAATCCAGCTTCCAACAACCACTGCTTGTAGAACCTGGAGACGACAATATTTCTGCCCTGTGCAGCTGCTCCCTGGATTGCTAGGTCAAACAGTCTTTTCAGAGGATTATTCTCAATGTGGGCAGGACCTTTGTTGGAGTGCAGTTCCATTGTGGCATCTTGAAACTCAATGAACCCACCAGGTGCTAGGTTCTCCCAGGCGAGTTTGATGACAGTCTGGGGACTGTCGAAGCATGTGTAGACATAACGGAAGTGAATGTAATCAAAGGGGCGATCGTGTATCCACTGCTCCTCTGAGTCTTCTTGAACAAAGCTGAGATTGGGAAGCTCGGATGTCGGCTGAATTTGCGTCAAGTCGCTTCCTATCACCTCACTCTCGGGGTGCTGCTGTGCGAATTCCAAAGCCCAGATGCCGGTTCCCTGTAGGTTCAATAATTAGAATTCTCGGATCTCTCAGTGGACACAAGTAAGATCCTGGCATATGGATTCTGATCTCGACGTGAGTTCTGACCTCTCGGCAGACACTTAACTATGGCCACAACGTACAGTAGCAACATCTAAGACTCTTTTGGGAGATTGAATAGGCGCCAGCGCTAATTCCCCATTGAGAAGTACCATTGTCCCAGCACTTTGAAAGTCTAAGCGGTCTTGCTCTGCCTAATCGTGTGTAGAATCAGTCTTCAGTTTCGGTGTTTTGGAGCGGAGTTGTACATGCCGGATCGTTAGGAAGAAAGTATTTGCCTTCACGGTAACCCTGATAAGTCCTCCCATTCGAGTCGGTCACGGTTCCAGGGGCAAAGATGGAGCTCCCGGTGACTTGATGCGTGTCCAATTCAGAGTTTACCGTCAAAGCCGGTAAGAAGTCCTCCGTCACAAGGGGTTGGGTGACTGCATCTCTGATGTCGGAGGGCCAAGAGTCATGCACGTTGTAAGCCATTGTTTAGTTCTGATCGACCACTCCGGGCGAAGGATATGAAGAGACAGGCTGCGACGGGACATGGGAATTGTGAGCATGAACAAAGGGTACTGATCGTGGCGGCGGGGTCGGTAGATACGAATGGTAGGGGTGCTGTGGGACGTTCTCCATAATATCGATTCGACGGAAGCCATGCTCGTGCGATTGCCAGCACCGACCCAGACACGCAACCATTGCGACACTTGATCCATCTTGGTGGCCAGTCCCTGCGCCACCTTTTGCATTCACCGGGCCTTATTCGCACCAACTCAAAACTTTACCCTTATCGTCGTCCAGGCTGCCGTCCTTTGACGCACCCAACATCAAGTCGCATCACCCGCACGACCATTCGGGAGACTTTCTTGGCCATTAATGTAGATGAAGCGCAAGCGGAGCTGCGAGCTGCTCTAAACTGAAGAGCAAATTGTCATTGCATTCCGAAAGGTCTTGCCTGACCATGTCTGTTGCCTTTACTGCTATATATTCACGATTTCTGTTCTTTTGGTCTATGCGAGACATTATGTCTTGGTTGCCCTCGCTGGGAGCCTCTAGATGTAAGGATGGGGAAGTGATGAAGATGAGCTGATAAGAAGCTTATATAATTTTCTTTCCATGTCTGTTTTTTCTTCCTTCCTCTTCTTTGACATTTTCCCTCTCTTTTTCTCTCATATTTCTTTTAGTCTAGCACTTTATTTTCTAGATTGCATTTTTTACAGAATCATTATGAAGACCTGCTCTTCGCGGCCATGAGAAGAGTTGGTGACTGACGGGAATTTGCTCTGCATATTATTCAGTAACAGTGCATCCTCTAAAGGAGTCGACGTTGGCCTTATACGGTGCGATGATAACGCCGCGTCATAGCGACAGCGTTTTGGATGTCATTGAATCTCGAGATCTTCAGAACGTCGGCTTTCGAGTATTCGCAACTGAGAAACACAGGCCAGGATATGTCGTCCAAGGATGTAGAACTATACCGCTTATCGATCCAAATCTTCAACTGTTGCGCCAGATGGCTGTGTCCAAGGGACGCTGTTTCGGCGAATCGCTTACGTGGCGGCTGATGCCGACGCAAAACCGGGGGCTCTCACGCACAAACCCAGATCCGGTGTACCGATCAACAACCAGCACGAATATAACGACCTGGCCTTCTCGACCATGTGTACAAGGACCATTGGATCTCCGTACATCGTACCGGCGATTCCAATGGCAGGCTTCTGTTGTTTCTTCAACATACCTGTGCTGTCACTCTACCGATCTCCGCGTTTTCATAGCCGACAAACCTTGCAAAGTCGATCTCTGCTAGGGTATCTCCTCGTGAAGCATTGAAGCCACAAAAACCTCCAACCAGAGCCACTCTCCGCCTCGCAATACTGGGGCCATTGTCGAAAGAGATATAAATCTTGTCCCAATAGTCGCCACCTTGCTCAAAGTTGTCGAAGGCTTGGAAATCCTCGCAAGATTCGGGGTTTTGAAACTTGATGACCAGATCACCTAACGCTCCGCTTCCAAGAACATCGGGTTCCTGGACATAACCTTCCTATACATCCTTGTCCATAGGCTGAGATGCTATCGGTCGTAGCGAATACTTGGACTATTTCAAAGTTTGTCAGCAATGTGGTCGCTCACAATGACGGCGTACAGGATGGAATGCAGTAAATTGACACTCACCAGCTGGCCAGCGGCAACAAAGATGTAATACTCATGCCTCTTGTCTTCAGTTGATTTGTCGGCACGAATAAAGCGGCTTCTCAGTGGCATAATCCGTATCTTTGCTACATCTGTGATTGTACAGTAACTGCACCACTGACATTGCCAACGAAGTCAAAAGAACTATTTCCGTCTCGGTAATAGTGATATCTTGGGACTATGCACTGTTCTTGACCAGTTTTCTGCTGGCCATGTTTTCGTGGTGCCCTGTTGTCTCGAGGCTGGGGACTCTGGCTATCCTTGGGTTGGAGATGAATGCAGGTATTCTTTTCTCGTTGAGCTCATATTGAATTCGCGTCGATACTCCTTGGCAGATATGTGGCTTCAATGGCGGACGAGGTCGCCTTGGCTGACGATTGCGGTGGGACTGGGTGAACTGGACGTTGCCTCCACGCTCTAAGCTAGCGAGGTACGTAATGTACCTAGTAGTCTTTGTTTGCGGCCCTGTAGAGGCTAGGCAGATCGACAATGGTTAAGTTTGGTAGGGCTGCCCACCACACAACTCATGATACTAGGTGGAGACAGCTGCACTAGGAAACACTAATTCGTAGAGGTACATAGATGGCACCGGGTTGGAAAGGGAATCTTTATAGTATCACCCAATCCGAGTGGGTGTGCAACCGCAAGAGGAGTTGGCTTGCCCGCCAAACAGCAGACGCCTAACTAAAGGGGCGGCGGCTAGGGCAGCTTCCCTACCCCACCGGGTGCATCCTAGGTGTTGCAGCAGCACAATGCATTTCTCAGGGCCATTAAATCCCAGAAAAGAGGCCGTTCACTGAGTGCTGACACCGCCTAATGGTCTGGCAAGTGGTCTTGGTCGACGTGGAAGTCATACTGCAAGGCTTAATTTGGATTTTCTAATTGGTAAAGAATAAGGAATTCACTGATCATGGTGCGGGATATTGGTCCATTTATAGATAGTGAATTGCCATGCTACAGCAGCTAAACCAGTCAATGGGTGACTAGCAGGACAGTCAGCGGCGCCACAAACAACACTAAACGACAAACAATGGGTGAGACTGCCAGAAACCCTTTCAGAGGGAGGTTTTGTTTGGCCAATTGGAAGACGATTGCGCAAAAGACTGATGGGATACAAATCTCTGAAATCAAGACAAGCTGTCTGGAGGCTTTGTATGTCAACTACCACTGCCCAATCACTTGGACTCAAGTGTCCAAAAGGCCAAGCATCCGGCGTTGTGCGTCAAGTACCAAGGGTTCAGAGCCAACACGGTTGACAGTATCGCATGGTGGCAGCAACAATACGATATTCAACACATAATGTGTTGAGTTGGGATTGAAGAGTACTCAGGCCGTATACCGACTGCCCAGGAATATCTCAAGACTGTATATTCATGCGATCTGGTACTTGATGCCTACTAATTATTGCTCTGGAGGATACACCACGATCCTGTCCAAATCAGCACCCTTGTAATCGAAACCGTTCAACAGCCCTCCCACGGTGATGGAGTTATTCCAGCCTCGATTCAAGGTCAATTGCAGTGGCGTGGACAAAATGATGCCCTTGTGAGTGTCTCTTTGGAACAAGGTTTCGAGATTTTGCGTGTTGCCGTTGACCACAACGCTGCTGATTCGGCGCAACTGCCATGATCCACCAATTCGATCGGGTGAGCCGCCTGGTTGGTCTCCAAAACCCATGTCATCGGTGTCTATCGCATGGAATTAGCTTGGATGCACGAATGATTGGCTAGGCATTAAGTAAGTTTAGAGACAACACTCACTCTGATAGTAGAACGATACCCATTGCGGCTTACCGGTACCCTCAATGTTGGTGAAAGTAACGGTACTGTCATTTCCATAGATGCCAGTAGCAATCACACCATTACTGCCAAAGTTGGCCTCCTGGTGATAGGCATTACCAGAAGCCAGTGCATTCTTGCTATAATACGTTTTACCTTCGACAACGGACCACTCGCCTGTCTTGACGTCTAGATCATAAACATCATACCATTCGATGCTAAGGTGCTTTTTCGAGTCGTCAATATTCAGTGGTAGCCAGATATATCGACTTTCCCAAAGAGAGTTCGAGTCCCACTAGAAATTTCCCCGTCAAATTAGTATGTAGCAAAAAGCAACTCAATCGTGACTCTCGATGGAACATCTTACCTGATCACCAATGTAGAGGTATGTGGTCTGCTTTGACCCGACAATGCGTAGTGTATTACCGCTTTGGCTGTTCAAGCCACGGGTGTTGAGCGGGTTTATGATCCATGGCTGTGACCATGGCCCAGACAGTGAATCTGCCCGAAAAGCCACGACATTGTTGGGTCGATAGCCCGTCTTGTGGCTCATTATGGCGTAGTAGCTATCCTCGGTCTGTACAATTGACGGTGCTTCGAGATCATACTTTGGGAAACGGTGGACGACTTCTTCGAGCTCGGCCTTGTCCTCATCATATCTCGTGACGTAAACATCTCGCCCGTACAGACTATCTCCATTCGAGTACAGGGCATAGGATCGCCCGTCCTTGTAGTCTGTGAATAGGCCAAAATCCTGCGACCAGTTCCCCAGTGGCGCCGTCGCATTGACAAAGGTGTATGGCCCCTGTTTTTTTACAACTTAGATCCTATTGCAATTTACGAAGAGTTGCTGACGCACCTGAATGGTAGGCGCCGTGGCGTATCCTTGGAGAAGCAGACCATAACTTGAATTATCCGCGTGCCAGTGCATGTGATACTCTTGACTCGAATTTGAATAAACGACTTTTGGTCTTTGGATAATGTTGCTTGGCGAGATGTACGGGTGACCTTCAATTGGTTCTAGGGATGAGTATTTGTCAGTTTTATTTTCGGCACTTCATATTGGTACAAAATATCTGAAAGGTTGCAATTCACCTAGAGCCAGGCCATGGTTCTCCCACGTTGCCAAGTCGTCAGAGCTGTATACCGCAACTCCTGCCCCCTCTGTGGCATTTTGGATCTTGTACTCTCCAAAAAGCCAGAACTTTTCGGTATTCTCATCAAACAACACCACACCCGCATGAGCGTTGACGAGCTCACCATCTGTGTCGAGCCACCGAGCACCAGGGACAATGTATTTCGCCACTGCTGCCGAGCTGGCGACCAGCAAGCTCAATGCAATTGATGAGCGCATATTGGTGCGGGACTACTATTCTGCCTTAATTGATGAGATGAATCCGAATCGCTAGACGGCACGAGTATCGCAAGCGATCACATTAAACAAAAATAGCGGAGACTCCTGGATTTTGTAGTGGCTCCAATTCACGCAATCATGGATGCCAAGCACATCACATCATACCCGAGCATCTGGCTCGTGTCGATTTACCCCGACCAGGCATAATTTCTCCGCACTTGGCGTCGCTTCCAGAAAGTTGGGGAACAAGGATGCTTCTGGTTATTGGGGTGTGGATTCGATTGCTGGTGCTAGTGCTGGTAATTCCAGGTCGCGAGCAAGTCGGTTGGCGTTGATTAGAGGCGAATGGGACCATACGATGGATGAGGATGAGCATGGGTTTGGGGCAGAGGAATGAGAGCCAGGAAAAGATTTATTTCAATTCAGACTCTTAATTGTTACGATGAGTTAGTTTCTCGATGAACTGGATAAATTATGTCCAAAACTTCCAGTCTTGCGTCACAGTCTTCATATTTAGGATGGATGCCATAAACAGCTTCAGCTTCACAGAAATGACTGAACAAGAAAACTTTATGATGGCACGTTCTCTAATATTGGAATATATATATAAATAGGTGAATTAGTACCCAGCGAAAGCTAGCCTTTTAGCTGGCGAGAACAGCTAGCTTATCATACACTTTCTTTCTCACGATTTGCACCGTATCAGTTTCCCAGCCTGCCGCCTCAACAGTGATGCGACCAGCAGTAGCGGCTTTGCGGACTATGACTGAGTTCTGTACCAATAGTGTACCTTCTCCCATGAATTCTGTCGTGTATCCACTATCCCTAAGATCCTTTCTCAGATTTGCCAGTCGAAGATCTCCTACGTGGAAGGGAGTAACAGAGTGTGTTGCAGTCAGCCCGGTTGTAAGAGCGGCAGGCATATCGAGGATGGGGTTCTTCGCTTCGTCAGCCACAGACAGTCGGCCAACCAGTGTGGCAATCTTGACACCTCCGACGTCTTGCCATTTGAGGCCCTTTACAAGGGCAGGTGCTAGGCTGACTGTGTAGGCGTTGGTATCCGCCGAAGCGTCAACTGTTGCGCCCACATCTGGCATAAAGATATCAATCTGAGATTGGAATAGTTTCGGCAGCTCTACTGATAGGTCATCTGTCTCCGAGGCGCTACCGCCGGTAAGCACCAGCTTCCGAGGTTGGATGAGAGGAATAAGCATATGGAGACTTCGCTTGTCGTGTATACCACTAAAATCGATAAAAGTTATGCCCAGGGCGACAGCAATTTGTTCCGTTGTGATACTGAGCCGGAATGGTCCCGTGGAAGATTCCTCCTGGTCCTCTTCATCGTCTGGCACATCGTCCAGGTCATTGTTCATGGGGCCATCGACCACAGACAGCTCGAAATCGTCTGACATATTGCGCTCCAGCTTCGGTCGCTTGTCGGTCCCTGAGGTTGAACCAGCGTTGCCAGCAGAGTCGGCCCACTTGCGCTTCTTGCCAAGATTGTCTTGAGATTCCTGTTTACCATCCTCGTCTCCGGCCATTGCTTCCTCTTGCTGCTCATCAGTCTTCAGGAAGTCTTCGAGGCGAATGAGATCGCCATAGTCGTCCGTTCGTTTCCTCTGGACCGGGTAAGGAAACATGGCGTCGCGACCATTCTTGCCGCGAAGGTCATAATCATAGACGCCCTTCTTCTTTAGTAGAATGTTAGGGCCGAGGTCCTCATCAGCCAGAGCAGCCTTCTTTCGAGTGGCCCTACCCAGTGTGGCAGCAACATTAAGGACTTTGCCCTGTTGGTGTGTTTCAGAGTCTCCAGACTCGGACGAGGATTCTGAAGAAGCATCATCAATGTCAAGGCCTGTATCAAGTGTTTCGGTGCCGCCCGTTTGCAGTGTATCTTGCAACTGACGCTGTTGTGCAAGCCAAAACCTGTAAACTGCAAGATCGTCGCCTTCAAGTGGCTCCTTTTGAACATTTCGCAGTGTTGCCTCCCGCCCGTCGCCTGGGACTTGGATCAGCGCTCCATCCACCCCGATACCTGTTCCAACGGCATCAACGCCATGCTTCCCATTCTCCTCAACTGCAGTTTTCCACCATTTGTGAAAGATGCTAGACATGGTTGTAGATCCGTCAGCAGGCGGAGAGGGGAGCCCAGTGAGAACCAACAGGTTCTTGGGGTCTTGCACCAGCGCTTTGAAAGCATTTCTCGAGAACCCCCATTCTAGGCTCGCGTCGCTAGCCAGTATGACTCTACCAACTGACCCTTCGCCGTTTGCTTTAGCAAGCATCTTGTCGACTTGACCTTTTCTGTCAAGTAGCTTCAAGTATCTGAAATCAAACGGTCCTCCCTGTTTGGCTTGGTTCGCGTTGTCGGCCGGTCCGTTGGTTTTCTTAGCCCCATCTGCAACCTCTTCAAACTCTTGTACAATTCGCTCGTCCATCCATTCCAGCATACTACGAGCATATCGCATAGTGCTATGTATGCTTCGGCCAGCAAGATACAGTTCGGCAGCATGAAGTTTACCATCATTGCTGGAAGCATGTCGTCGCCATGCGTGTTCGAGAAGGTAGGCCAACTCCAAGACTCTTGCGCCCGAATCCACAGGTATAAGCACCGTGCCTCCATTGGTGACACACCTTTCTATCGTCTCGAGCAGGGGCTCGTCTCGCTTCGCCCTCGGTAGTGATGACTTTGTTGCTCCTTTGCTGCTGCAGACGAGGGCGGTCGGTTTCCGCAATGATTCAATGACTTCGGTACCACCGCCGCCAGCACCACCTAGCCAGGCTGCGCCCGCGTATACGTTTTCACGGCCCTGGTTCCAGTCCACAGCGTACACGATGGATTCGAGGCCATGTTGTATATGCCAAATAGTTCCGCCCAGAGTGCTGCCCGAGTTGTATGCGGTAATCGATAGGCCATTGAGAGGCGGTGAAAATGGCGAGCCTAGCGGCTGGTGCGGCTGGAGGTATTTGAGCGGGTTAATCAATGAAAAGTATTTTGAAATCTCCTCATGTGTAGGTGGCTGCAGCAGGATGTTCGATTCTGTTGCCGCATCCTGGGCATTGTAGGAATACGAGACTTCATTCAGGGACGACTTGGGTATCGTAGTAGCGGCGAGCGGTGTGGCTGCATAGAGCTCGTGCAGAAGTGTCCTTCCCAGGGAGATGACGGGTGTCGTCGCATAGACGGGGATGCGCGTAAATAATGGAAGGTGCTTGCAGCAATGAGCGAATGCGCCAAGGTGGGAGACGGTCGCATGGGTGAGGAGAACGAGCGACAGAGTCGGTACTTGTCTGGTGGGCAAAGTCAGTCAAGGTGAACAAACGTTTGATTCTGGGAATAAAGCAGCATACTTTTCCAGCTCTTTGAGCTTCTGGGGGTCGAATGTCTCGTCCCAGCCGACATCGACGAGTACCTTTACGCCGCCATCGAGCTCGAGGATGGACTGAACTGCCGTGGAGTCCGACTTGGCGCCCTGTAGCGGAGTAAAGGTGAACATGGTGATAGCGAGGAGGAAGTGCCGAGGCGCAACTGCAAGGAGATCGTTGCTGTGTAGATGGTAACCCGAATTACAAAGACAATGGAAACCTCAGATGACGCAGCACCGACGATAGATTGGGATGCGTGAAAGAGACGCAGCAGTGGCACGCGCCACTGGCATCAATTCAATAATGCATTCAGTAGAAGGCAGAATTCAGATCATGCAAAACATCCAAATGGACTGGCTCTGCTGTCGTGAGGTTTGGCGCAGTGACTATCTGTGTTGCGACAAATTGCCTTGTGCTTTGGTTGGAATTTTGGTCCAGCCTCGAGAGGTTGACGCACGAAGCTTCAAATCAGCTTAAGCTGCGGGCGCCGGCCAGCTACTGCGTTAGGCGCGTAATCGGCAGGTACCTACCTCGCGTTTAGGCTGTGAATGCAAGGCTCGTGCTCTAAATTCTGTGAGTTTTCTAGCGTCAGATCCTCGCTATACCCATTGAGGGACCCCTGTAGACCATCAAGAACAAGCTCAAATACAACCTGGAAGTCACCTAGGTGCCGGCGCTGGAAAAACAACTCGGATCGAACTGCCAGTATTCCCCTGCAGCAACGGTGGCCTTTTAGGGGTTCGCTGCTGGGCCAGAACATTTTCATAGGCTGATAACAAGAATGCCATGGACAGTTTGAGCTATTTGGGCCAAGACCCCCCTGTCCCCGTCACAGCGTAGGAGCTCCTAGAACGACAGATTTCATGATCGACCAACCCAACGCCACCATTATTCACGCCTCAAGTGTAGCAGCGTAAACGCATGCCACTTTGTTTCCACCACAACTCGCACCTGACAGCTTCATTACACACCATGGTCTATTCCCTTGCTTGACCGTCCCTCGAAGCGTTTCCTATGTCACACAAACCTTGCGCTTCTACGTTACGACGAACGATTTCCCGGTAGCACTCCTCGATTGAAACGAAAATGGCCGACTACAGCATGTACCACTCGCTTGGTCAAGGCGAGCAGCTCGATCCCAACGACCCGAACAGAACAAGTCAGCCCGCGCCACCTCAATTTGCACCAAATGTCGCCCAGCAGCAATATCAGCAACAATTTGGATCGCCTGCACCTCAGGCCCAGCAGCAATACTATGGTGCTCCTTCTCCGGCCAGCGCACCAGGATACGGACCGCCTCAGGGTCAAGACCAATACGCTGGACAGGCGGATCTGACTTCTCAGATGGCTGGTCTGGGCATTGCGGACGCAGCGCAGCACGGGGCAAGGAAGAAGAAGAAGGACAGACATGCTTTCCACAGTGTTGAAGCCCCCGCTGGCTCTTCGCAGCCATTCAATGGCATACCGCCTGCTGGCACGTCGCAAACTGCATTTCTCAATGCCGATCCGTCAGTTCAAGCAGGTGGCCAGTTCCTCGGACAGCCAGGCACTCCAAGCCAGTTCGGCAACCAATTCCCAGCGCCCGCAAACCAGCCATTCAACCCTGCGCTAGCCTCTCCCGCCGAATTCGCTGCCAGGAATGGAGCTGCTGACGCCGGTCCTCAGTCTGCATTCGTGCCAGCATCTGCCGCTGGTCAGGTATCGCCTGACGATATCCCCAGTGTCCCGGTCTCGCGAGACGTCCCCCAGCAGTTCTACCTGAACAACACGTATCCCACGTTCGAGCGTCACGTGCCGCCTCCCGCCGCGACATCATTTGTCTCCTACGATCAGGGCAATTCTGCACCACAATTCACTAGGTTGACCATGAACAATATCCCTGCGACGGCAGAAGGATTGAAAAGCACTGGCCTGCCCATGGGTCTACTTGTCCAGCCTTTGGCCAAGCTTCAACCGGGCGAACTTGAAGTCCCCGTGTTAGACTTTGGTGATGTTGGCCCGCCAAGGTGCAGAAGATGTAGAGCCTAGTAAGTATAATTCTCCTTCAAGATTGGGTTGGGCTTTCTGCCAGATCTTGAGCCAGTGTCGGTAGATCACTACGTTGGGGATGGCTTCTCGGTCTTTGTTTGGATCAATGCTAATCTGATACTGTAGCGTGAGTCCTCTCTTTGTCGCAACTTGTAAAACATTCCCAAAAGTAGCTCGCGAAAGGGTTTATGCTTGGCTATTTTGACTACATCAGAGGCGACCCCACATTTTGAGCACCAACATACCAGCCTACGTACAGATATGATGAAGACTAACAACGAATTCAACAGATTAATCCTTTCATGGTGTTTAGAAACGGTGGTGGAAAGTTCGTGTGCAACCTTTGCACTTATCCCAACGATACACCATCAGAATACTTCTGTGCGACAACACCCCAGGGTGTAAGAGTGGACAGAGACCAGCGTCCCGAATTGTGCCGCGGCACAGTCGAGTTCACAGTTCCAAAAGAGTACTGGACCAAGGAGCCCGTTGGTCTCAATTGGCTCTTCTTGATCGATGTTACTCAAGAAGCCTTCAACAAGGGCTTCCTTGAGGCTTTCTGTGATGGAATCCTTTCCGCACTATATTCAGCTGAAGACGAAGTGGACGAAAATGGAGAACCGAAGCGGAGGCTGCCCCAGGGTGCCAAAGTGGGCTTCCTGACATATGACAAGGAAATACACTTCTACAGTTGCCACGTAAGTTTTGCTGTGCATTGTTGACAGGGCAGTCACTGATCAATCAACAGGCATCGCTAGAACAACCTCAGATGATGGTCATGCCAGATGTGGAAGACCCTTTTGTGCCCCTCAGCGATGGTCTTTTCGTTGATCCCGTGGAATCAAGGGCCGTCATCACATCCTTGCTGACCAGATTACCTACATTGTTTTCGAGCGTAAAGAACCCAGAGCCCGCTCTACTGCCTACGCTCAACTCGGCCATTGCTGCTCTCGACAAGACTGGCGGCAAGGTTGTCTGCTCTTTATCCGCACTTCCGACATGGGGTCCCGGCCGACTCTTCATGAGAGACGACGGCAAGCACCCGGGTGGAGAGCTGGACAAGAAGCTCTACACGGCTGAGCATCCTGGCTGGAAGAAAACGGCTGAGAAAATGGTTGCTTCGGGAATTGGAGTCGACTTCTTCCTGGCTGCACCATCCGGTGGTTATTTGGACATTGCCACTATTGGACATGTCGCTTCTTTGACTGGCGGAGAGACTTTCTACTATCCCAACTTCGTGGCTGGTCGAGACAATGCCAAACTCTCGCTTGAGATCACGCACACGGTGACCAGGGAGACTGGCTACCAAGCACTGATGAAGGTGCGGTGCTCCAATGGTCTCCAGATCAAGGATTATCATGGTTCTTTCCTCGTAAGTGCGGCTAGACAATCTATGCATAGTTGGATACTGACTTTACAATCTGCAGCAACACACCTTTGGTGCAGATCTCGAAATCGGAGTCATTGATGCCGACAAGGCGATTGGAGTGACTTTCGGCTATGATGGCAAGCTAGACGCCAAGCTAGACGCACACTTCCAGTCAGCACTTCTGTACACGACAGCCTCGGGTCAACGGCGCGTGCGGTGCTGCAACATTATCGCCAGTGTCAGCGAGGTGACTCGAGAATGCGTCAAGATGATTGATCAAGATGCCGTTGTATCGATTTTGGCCAAGGAAGCCGCCACCAAGCTTGCAACGACCTCGGCAACACTAAAGGAGACCCGGCAGCACCTCACGGAGAGAACCATTGATGTGCTCGCCAATTACAGGAAGAATTTGACAACATCGTCACATCCCCCTGGCCAGTTGATCATGCCCGAGAGACTCAAAGAATTTTCCATGTACATGCTCGGTCTCCTGAAATGCCGTGCATTCAAGGGCGGGAATGAGAGCTCGGATCGCAGAATACATGAGATGCGCATGGTCAGATCCATGGGCGCTGGGGAGTTAAGTGTCTACCTATACCCACGCATGATCCCGATACACAATCTCACTGCCGAGGATGGATTTCCAGACGAGAATGGCCACCTCAAGGTGCCACCAAGTCTTCGTGCGTCATTTTCACGCATTGAGCCGGGTGGTGTCTACCTTGTCGACAATGGCCAGCAATGTCTCATCTGGTTCCACAGCCAAACATCACCCAACCTCTTGTCTGATCTCTTTGGAGAAGGGAAGGATAGTCTCAAGGCGCTGGACCCGTATAGCTCAAGCTTGCCGCATCTCGATACGCATTTAAATGCTCAAGTCCGAAACATAATCGAGTTCCTGAAGACTCTACGTGGCTCCAAGGCTCTGACCATCCAGCTTGCTCGGCAAGGTATTGACGGAGCCGAGTTCGAATTTGCGAGAATGCTGGTTGAGGATCGAAACAATGAGGCTCAAAGCTATGTTGACTGGCTGGTATCGTTACACAAGGGTGTGCAACTTGAGGTAAGTCTCAATCTATCGTCTGTCGTTTGGCCAATATAGTCTTGTGTACTTTAACATAAGGGAAATGCTGACTTGGAACTTGGATCAGCTTGCCGGTCATCGGAAAAAGGATGGTGACGAGAACCTCTCCAGTACTCTAGGCAACTTCAGCGGACTTCGGCCGGCCTACTGGTAAACAAAAGTTGAACACTCCGACTTGAGTGGGTTATGATGCCCTCTACGAGTAATGAAGTTCAGAGATTCCACCGTCCATGGTTCATCTCAAGGTTTCAAAGCCGAAGCGGATCACTAGAGCTAAATCAAATAGCACAGGGCAAGATGGCCCTGTTTTCAAGCCAATGAATAAACCCGATGATGATTACGACGCTAATGATCTTCCAAACTTGCATTATTCTGCGATGTTTCGACCGTGCCAAGCTTCGGCATGTTCGTATCTATACATCCCTTGTGTATCAGTATTCGCTCCCCTTTGAAACATTGGCCACGAGACGACAAAGAACAAATGCCGACATTCAGCCCAGCAGTATTAAGGTTAGGGGATATTATATTTGACTCGGGCGGGAAGAACCTTCAAGCATCCACCGCACAAAAAGCAAAAGCTACTGAACTAGCCTTGGACCTAATGCCTCATTAGTAGGAGTAGGCAAAGGCATCGTGAGCAAGCTCTGGATAGTACATTGGGAAGTCCTTGGCTGGCAAAATCAAGCCTATTATGAGTTGCTGCTTCTGTGCATTGACTGAAGTGGTTCTTTAATGCCCTGCACACGAATTGGCTTCTTGCTTGCTGCTCGTCATGGCTCGTCACGATAACGTTTACCCGGTGAATGTCTCAATATTTCTTGAGTCTACAATGATCAGATAGGGCTTTCCGAGGTAACATCCCGTACATGGCTCCTCGTGATTGAGGCTTAAAATTATGTTCGGGCCGCCTCGTGTTCAGGGATGATGCATGGCGGGTGGCCCGAGATTTCATGTTTCTCATCGGCAGTTGCGATCCAACAAATCATATCCATTCAAAGACATCAGGATGACTGACACTTGTGATAGATGATTCAAGAGAGTTATTCGTAAAAAGGAATTGCATATATGCTGAGCGGAAAGCACTTCGGTACTAGGAAGAAGATTTTGGGGTTGGGGGAATCGTGGTCTGTCTTGAATCGAGTGTTTTGGGTGTTATAGCCCCCAACCAATATTGCCATGTCGAATCTGTTCGTAGCAAATCCCAGTCATTCATATATCCATTACGGCCAAGAAGTACCATAGGAGGCAAAGACATGGACAATTCACGGCAATATCTTGCGGCTTGACCAAAGCATCCGTGTGTGAGCATTAGAGAAGCTCATACCTCGTCCGTATGGTTTCAGAGAATTTCTAAATGCCTATCAACTGGTGGTAATTCAATCATGTGGCTACAAGACTCGCATATCGTGGAATCTCTGAGAGATTCTGCACCTGGACTTACCCTCGAGCGCCTTCCCAGTGGATGTCGTCCCTTAGTCTCATATGGGGCAAAGGCTGGGGCCATTGATGGCTTTCCACGATGCCATGAAGCTCTGTCGTATGGGTAGTTGATCACAAGGCGAATAACCTCGGCACTCGACACAGTTGGTTAGTATATCGCACGATCATCAGTCAAGGTTATGAGTCTCATACTTTGAGGAATTGATCCACTTCGGGATGCTTGCTGGATGTTGGTTCCAAAGTCAAGAGGTACCAACCCGCATTGATACTTGACGTGAGCGGAAGTCTCATCCTGCAGTTCCGGAGCATTGTCCGTGAGCAAACCCAATAGGAACCGAGCCAGCTGCCGGATCGCCAATTACGCGCCAGGTCCATATCCCGGACACTACCAGGAGTAGGGAAAGCCATGTTTGTCTAATTGGATATGCAAAGAGTTCCACGAGTGCTCCTCGTAACGCTGAGCAGGGGCACCAGAGTCCAGTGGCCAGCCACAAATACCAACACCAGCCTACCTAGGAAACTCCGTTTCTACGGGTCTTCGTAAAGACGAGGTCATTATGTGGAGTGCGCAGAGCTGTCTCCATGGATCCGGGATCTGGGGATCGTGAATCGAGACTATTGCGACGACTAACTAGCTCCACAGTGATTTCAAGAAAGAAGTGATTGTTCAGCTTGACTCTTTTACATCACATCTTTCCCACCAACAATTGATCACGTACGAGCATTGTGCCGCCTGAAATCTTCCGCTCCTGAACCCTCGGATCTATGTCCATGTTCGTCCATTCGTACACCTGTAGACTCGCTGTGCGGCCAGCTTGGCAGCGGTTTGCATCATCCTGATTTCATTGCTCTGGGTCTCGACGACTCCACCACGAGGCCAAAATCGCAAGGAGTGCCCTGCTTCAAGAACCATGGCAGAAATGGTTACAAAGGGCCTCGTTCAGACCGGTGTGTTTTCCACGTACAGTGCGGCACACTTGGAGGGTCATCAACGCCGAAAATACTACGAAAGAAAGTATCCTTTGGACCTTCCCTACGCGCCGGAAATCTGTTCCGGACCAGGACGCATGTTGATACTGACGGGAATAATTACATGTCTGGATTCTAGTCCATGAGGAGAAATGCTGCCGACAAACACGATGACGAGCGTCTCCAATCAACACCGGTGCGGAGTACTCTAGCCCGCCATATCTGTCATCTTGCCTAGATACCTGTCTGCAGTTGCTCGTACGAAAAGAGCAAGGCTCTTAAAACTTTGACAGCTCGGGATGCAGTATTCAGAATCTCGATGGTCCTAACAACATTCACGCTCGAGGATCCTGGTTACGTTTGACCAGGACTCGACATCAACAAGTGTCTCGTTTAGTCTCTTTCATCTGCCGCCTGGCGGGCAATTAGCCTCGAGTCATTGGTCTCGAGCCGTCAGTTCAGGGGGCCTTTCTCAGCCACCAAGATCTGAACTGGGTGAACATTGCTGAAGCCAACAGCCATAAACACCCATACTGATAGTAACAGGGCCCATCCTTCTCAAGATCTCTTCACGCAGGCTGTCAGGCAGGGTTGGGGGGTTACAAACAGACCCGCATCTGCCATCAAGATCCCGTTGAGGCGTCCCGGTCCGGCAGTCGCTAAGCTTGCCTAATATCGTTTTACTTGCATTCGACCCTGTAGTATTTTTGTTAGTTGCATTTCTTTCGAGGGACTCAATCGTTGTGCTTTTAGCCTTTGGCCGAGCAACACGGCGGTTTACTTGGGGAAACGCCCCCTGAACCCCCCTTCAACTTGGGGAGGAGTATGCCTTGCCCAATGATTATATAGCAAAGGAAATCAGATTCGATGGACCAGATTTCTAAAAACATCCATTGCCGTTGATATTTGATGGCACATAGTATTAGATATCATTCTGATCAAGTATTTATCGTTGTGACATTTTGCCAATATGTTTTGCCATCGATAGACATTTATCATCCGGGAACTACTCAATCGTGGAATAGATCTACCACCAGCATTAGCATCAGTCTTCAATGAGTACGGCCTACTTGGTGTACATTGTCTGTCTTGGCTACAGATGCAAACGGGAATATGGTATGATTTTGGATACCAACATAAACACTGAGAGATAGATGAGGAGTGCAAGTTGCAGATTCGGTTCTGCAGCATCTTCTTTGTAGACCTGAAGTCCTATCTTCAACCATTGTCAGCTGGCCACGTTCCCCTAAGGACCAAGGAGTTGACAATTCAGGCATTACATCGGTTGAAGAAAAAGAGACCGGTCAAGAATTCTCTCAGCGGTGGCAGAAGGGTTCATGGATAGATCGAAACTACAGTTTTCTGGTACCTCGGCCAATGTACCGTCTCCTCGACACCGGTGAGACCCAACTCAAGCGCTGAGGGTGTGACATGCTGTGATTGCCAGCAACCAGCGTGCAGGTAACTGAGGATCTCTATCGAGCACAATCGTAGATAGCCACACTATTGCTTGCATTCAGATAGCACCTAGAAGTCCTTGCCATCTTCTTGGTTAATTTTATTTCTTGGCACATACTCTTGACAAGATGGTAATGTATGCCAGCATGGATGGACGCGTGTTATCCCCAAGTCATTCACAGAAGAATACACTGTACGGGCTAGCTACCAACCATATCATCAACTTTTTCGTTTACCCACAAAGCTTGATGTGACAGCTGGCACAGCATAAGACAGCATATTTCCAACTACGGGGCTTTGTAGTGGTCGCTCAGCATATCCAGTGCTCCTTCGCTAGAACGATTCGTCACGTAGTGGAACGGTCGTACCGCATGATGAGCAACCTATGCGACGAGACCGCGTGGCTGGACGTTTTCACCTGAATGATGTCGAGTCTCCTTGTCCGTTGAAGCAAGTGAAGTGCGATAAGCACGTATGATCAACAATATTTGCATTCGAGTTCTGCTTGGAGTCAGGAGAAATACCTATTGGGAACAACTCTAGTTGATGAAACCACAAGCTTCGGTCAAGGCTTAGCGAGTGACGGGGCAGTGGTCATTACAACCTAGCCAGCCTCATATTAGGGAGGATCGACAATAATAACTATGCTGGCGGAAGACTCATACCGTCAACTCAACGAACAGTCGCAAGAGCCTCAATGATCAGGCTCGGACCGTACTCGTGTTATGCTGATCATTGTTGGATTCTTCTACATGAATATTCCCTATGAATACAAACATTATATCGTGAAAGGGACAAACCAGCTCGCACCCGTATGTTTAATTTTTTGCTCTCCCCACATTGGGTGAGAGTCCGGCAGAGGTGCTTTCAAGATTTCTGATCCCGCGATAAAACGATTAATTCTACAGATAGGGTGACTTCCAACGACAAAATCATCCTTATTCAGTCTCCACGTGCTATCCATAGTAAATTAATGGTTTGGACATCAATTAAGAAATCTAAGCATCGTCGCAACACCATTTGTGTCCTTGTGGCAGTTTCAAAGGTAAAGAGACGGATATCCGGATAACTACACAGTTAATTTCTGTATCCGTCAGAATTCTAGCCACCGGGTGCTATTTTAGTGAGCAAGAAGGGCATCCTGGTGCCTGAATACACGAAAGATGTTATCGCCAAAACAACCAAATCTGAACAAAGACCAAGACCACCAAGTACAGTGCATTCGCTTCGTCCAACAACAATGTAGATAGCGATTCTGCAGCCGTGCTGTCAAGGGTTGTGTACTACGGGCCAGCAACGCTGCGAATCATTTGCTGTCATTCCTATTGCGGCAATCCATTGTAACAGGATGCAATGTACATCTCATACGAATACGCAGATTCTAGAAGCATGCCAGAGTGTGCCTTTGTCGGCTTTGCATGATAAGAAGTGGTCTGCAGGAAGCCCCTACGGGACAGCTGCGAATCAAGATACATGGATGTTGAATGATCAAGCTTATTCTGTACGTACGAGCACGAATGAGGATGCATGCTAGTCCAGAAATTCCGGATTCTTGAAAAAAAGACTTGTCACTACGATGGGTTCGCGGCCCAATAGCCTTACGTGAGGTTGACCTCTCACAGTCAGACCGCTACAACGGTCTCAGCCTTTTTACGTGATTTGCGGCCTATTCAATGCCAATCTATTCCACGTTTCTTTTCGTTGCACGACTTGATCAAGTCCTTACCTTGTAACAGGCAGATAGGGCTCCGCCTCGAGAGTCAATGCGGTGTATCTTGGGGGAAATGGTAGAATCTATACGAGCCCGAGACACGCAGCGCTGTGTGTGACGTTGTAGCCAGAGGCTGGGTGTTCGTCTGATCCTCAAGCTATGCACCTCGGCCGTAGCGAGCTTGGACGCAACCTCCTCTTTCCAAGCTGTCAATGCGCACGGGCGCAGCATGGCTAATTTGATTCGAGTTTGTGGCCGTTTCGATTCGCTTGCCGCGCTCGAGCGATTGACTAAGAGGGGCAACGTTGGGATCGGACTTTGTGCCAAAAAATTGACGTGTAAGATGTCAGCCGGCTGTCATATAGCTTCTGTCAGAAATTTCCGGTGTGGAGAAACCCAAGGGCAAGCAGATATTGCGATCCAAGACAGTCAACGACCATCATGAGCACTTTTGATCTATCAATCACTCCATAGAGCCTCTTGGATATGAATCACGGGGTATTCGGCCGATGTCTCGCGTCGTTCAAATGGCGGTGATGGGTTGCGCTGAATCGATACTGGTCCGTCGTCGCTCGCGGTACAAACTTGGTGTGCTCCGATGGGGTGTCTATTCTGCAGCTCGACACAACGATTGCAGGATCTGTGTATCAGGATGGGACAGAAGAGGCAACTTGCAGTGCCCTAGAGACCTGAAGATGGCCCATCACTCAATGAGATTGGATCTGCGGCCCACTGCAGATTGATCGTAAAGGGTGTATCTTGGCTGCACGCAACCGCTTGAAGCGCTTGGCTTGCAGATCGAGGCGGGCACCTGATAGTTGAAACCGGTCTTGCTTCTCATTCGATGATAGTTTTCCTTCTTTCATTGTGGTATCTCGCGTGTCGTTGCGTTGGCGAAGAAGTTGAGTGCGGGCTCGAAGTTCTGCTGTCGATTTCTTCAGGGTGATTCGACCGGCGGATAATCTGCAAGAAAGCCGTTACACTGCAGTGCCATGTCACACTGAGATTATGTACGTATGTATATATGTAGAAGTCTGATGATTGAACATTGTCCACGACGCGTGAAGTCCGTGTTTTTTTGGCGAATCTCTTTCCCAACGAGTGAAGCTAATGCTGGAGAAACGCCGTAGAATATCATGTTTCGGAGGAGAGGGGCTTTTGCTCAGACCCGAGCTCTGCGTGCAACCAACCTTCATTATGTACGTATCGAAGTCTCGATACCCCATGCCCAGAAATCTCACGGGAAACTGACGGGAGGGATGTGCCGCTTCGGGTTGACCCCCGTGCTTCCCATCCTGGCAACCTGAGAAACCTTGTTTTTGCTGTCTTCCCACCTCCAAATTGCATATGACTCGTGCTAGTGAATGGTCGATCATTCACAATTACTTGTGGATATCCATCTCGGTAACTTACTGGGACCTACCAGACCATAAATGTGCCAAGACCATTGAGACTTGAATAAATGCTTGACTCGAGACTCTGGATAAGGCAGTGTGTAACCACCATCCACTATCGTGGACCCGCACAAAATTGAGTGTGCTGGCATGCATAAGCCAAACGGGTCATCACAAGCTCCAGACTTTGGCAGGCTCGGTACCGATGAACAGTTACCTTGGCTGACCCATTCGACTCGTCCCAACTTTGTGTCAAATGGGAAATGGTCGGTGTTCTTCAAGCATGGTATAAAGTTTTTATACAAGGTTCGACATGAATAATAATAGTAGACATCATATCTTTAGGGGATTAGACTCTGATAAGCACAAAAGTATGGTCGGGTTTATATATCAAAGCTTGAGGTGATAGTCCGATAAAAAGCCCCATTGATTGCAGTAGGTATCCATACATCATGACCAATATACGCTGAGCCGAGTCCTCTTGAATCGGATCCCAGCAACAGAGTTGGCATTTAGATAATTACTTTATTAGTGTCTGTTGCATGCCACTGCCTATATATCCCTAATATATCCCTAATTGGCACCCGTATTGTAAAACGATGAAATACGGGGTTGATACAACTTACAATTGACAGAATACAGAGGCGAATAATCACCTTGGAAAACCTGCAAACCCGGAACGCCGCCTCAACATAGCCACCGGCTAGATGACTTGCAAACAGTAACTCCTAATATTGAATCCACCGTATCAAGATGTAAGTGTTGAGAGAGAGAAGCGAGGATCGATGCGAGCCACTTCTTGTTGAATTGCTTGCGAGCAGAAGACGTTTGCAAAGATATCGTAGTCGCTAGGCGACGAGTGCGTGCTGGAGCTGGAGCTGGAGCTAGATGAGGATTTCGACTTCTTGGAACTAGATCCACCTTTGCTCTTCTTAGCAATGTCGTCCAGAATGAGCTTTGTCGTGCTCTGGTAAGGGTCTTCAAAGACGAATGCCACGTGCGAGAAGTGGCCACGTATTTCGGGGTCCCACATGAAGACCTCCCTCCACATCTCGGCAATTTCCTGCGGTGGATTGCGGTTGCTGTTGCCCAGGCCAAAGTCCATAATCACCACCTGGCTGAAGCCTTGGCCTGCACAGATGAGCAGGCCGGCGCGAATCTTATTCATCACCATTTCCCTCTCCAGTGGAAAGGCATACTTGGTCCCTCCGTGACTAAGCTTTGGCCAGCGTGCGGCAGGAATAGAAATGACTGGCAGGCTGGCCCATTGCGGCAGCTTCTCGTAAGCATCGTGGGGCCCACGGAACACAACGACAAACTGAGAGTAGATCCCGCCCTCGCTGGGGATTGGATAGTTTGACGCGACTGTCGAGCCGGGTCCTGGCGTAGCAAGAGTGGCCGACAAGTTGCTGCGACGGCACAATCGTTCTTCGTAGCCTAGCCTCAGTTAGTAATTCGATATAATATATTATGGGATGCATCCAGCGCACCAATAACACCAGTCTCCCAATCACCACTGATTCATGAATGTTAGCTTCCTCTTCTTCTGTTGCGCTCCCTTTTAATAGACGTTGAAGAGATTCCGCACCCTGGTCTTCTGTCATTTGCTGCGCAAATAAAGGGTACACGGGTCTCGTTCCCTGCTGCCTTATGGCTCCTTTCCCATTCAATAGCGAAATCCACTGGATCGGCATGATGAACAGCTGCATTGAATCAGTAAACAGATGCCAGCATAAAGGGCAGCAGCCAGAGGATGCTAGACACACAGAACGACGGCGGCAGTAGGCTTTGGTTGAGCTCCCGCTGTAGTTGAATCTGGGTAGCTGGCGAGTGCCAGAGATATGAATGGCACGGCCATACATGTGAGTATTGCGACTTGATTGCAGGAATCTCGTTCTTCTTCGTTTCGGCAGCGACGTCGCTTGGCTTGGGCCGGGCTGGTGGCATGGTGAGGTGATGGTTGTATCACGAAAGGGGAAAAGAAGCGACTTTAAATCACAAAATGGAGATAAAATTAGACGACGGTTACTCTTTGCCAAGGTACTGTACCCCCGTGATGTCATGCCGTCGAGGAATAAGGGCATTTGGCAGAATACTCGAGAAAAATGCTTTATTTATAGCAAGTTTCCAGAAGCAGCCTCATGAGCAGCCAATGATACATGGTGAGTCTCCTCGGCCACTGGCTGGGAAGTAGTCATCGACCCTCAACCATGTATCTTGCAACGCGAGACAAATATATTGAAAACGACTTGGCCTGTCTAAAACATCCAGATGAAAATGACGGAAGAAATAAGTGAGGATAATGAAGGCTGTATATAGACGTGACTGCGTTTCGCAGAATCCGCCTTGTTCATATTGTGTTCAGAAAAATACCCGTCCGCATAGTGTAACGTGCTTGTTTCCCAGGAGCGTGGAATCGGCTACCTGTGGACAGATCTCTGTCCTACCCATCGATCTTGTATGACGCGGAGATGTACCGTGCGGATGAGGTTTTAACAAGACATATGGATCTCTGTGGTCTTTTTTGGGGGTGCTGTAGGGATGCAGAGGCACAAGGGAAGCAATGTTTGATCCATCACAGCCTCCATACGGGCGAACCGGTAATATACTTGCGTGCCGAATCATGATCTAAGAGGATCCACATTCTGCACTGATCAAGTTGGTCATATTCTTAAAGAATACTTGCTATTACCCATACTATTACTACGTACCGCATCCGCGGGCGAATTAGAGAAGCGCAGCTAGAACGAAAACAAATTGGCCAAAGGAGTCCGCCGGTAGACGCCCATATTAACGTCCTTGGTGCTAGTGCGTATGGAGATTGCATCGTGGGCAGGAATCACCCGCATACTACGTACAGGCATGTCCCGGCAATCTGGCAGTTGGAGCTTCAATAGTATCTGTACATAGTGTAGATAGCACCCAGAACAATTCATCATTGGGCAGAAGTCAGGACCATGTGCGGGGCGGGAATGGGGAGCAAGGGAGCAAAAGAAGGAGAATGCAAGGTGCAGTAAGGCTGTGGATCGGTGCAAAGAACTAGGGGACAAATGGATTCCCATCCAGGCATGCCAATTCTAACAAACGTACTAAGGGTTCAGAGTATACACACTGTGATCCTTTGCTCGTTTGAAGCGGGTTGCATTTACGTGACAGGCATTTATCGAGCCGCGGAAGCATAATGCTTAATCCGGAGGCCGGCTTTCTTTTTTTGCTTATATAAATAACGCAAAGTTATCTTATGTTTAAAGATTAAATAAAAAACATGATTAATAAAAATATTTATAAATAAATTTATTTATAAAAATTTTAAAATTATAAATTTAATAATTTATATAATATATTATAAATTATTATATAAATGTTAAATTATATAAGTTTTTAAAATAACCTTTAAAATATCATAGCTTTAAAATTTCTAAATTATAAAAAAGACGCTTGGGGAATCGAGATAAGACACGACTGCTTAACTTGGCCCAAGCTCTTGGCCGGTGCCGGCTCAACACTTAATCCACACGAAGATCTACGATAGCTCGCAGTACGTACCAGCTGGCAACGCAAAACACCAGAATCCATGACAAAGTCAGTGATTCGCGCCAGCCAACCACAAATTTCTCGTGAGCGCCTCGTCATGTACTGAAGCTTGACTTGATTTTCTGTGGTTGGAGTGCATGAGTACCACTCATTCCCTGCTGGCGCCATGTCAATCCTCAGCCCCGCCACTCGACGACCCCTATTCAGCCATGCGCTGCGGGTACGCTGGCAGGGCACCAGAGCTCATAAATCGACGCTACCCAAGACAGTAGCTGAGTATTTGCAATGGAAACCTTCGATGCCAACCAAGGGCATTGAGATCGACGGATACATCCGCTCCGTGAGAGCCCAGAAGCACCACCATTTCGTGTCCCTGGGAGATGGTTCATCAATCGACTCATTACAGGCAGTGGTTCCTGCTGAACAAGCTGAAGGGTGGGACAAATTAGACCACAAATCCACTCTGATATGGTCCAATATGAACTAATTTTATTCATCTAGTCTGACAACAGGAGCTGCCGTTCGTTTGCACGGGTATTGGGTCGCCTCTCGCGGATCAGGACAGAGTCATGAGCTGCGAGTCCAGAAGGCGACTGTGCTCGGGGCTTCGGATGCCAAGGTATCTACCTCTTCTAGCACGAATCTTGCGCCTGGCCATTTCAGACTGACATGTCATTAGACATTCCCTTTGCAGAAAAAGTATCAGAGTCCCGAGTTTCTGCGCTCATTGCCTCACTTGAGGCCCAGGATACCGTTCAACTCTACACTGCTGCGTTTTCGATCAGAAGTCATTTCTTCTCTGACTCGCTTCTTTGAGAGTCGTCAGTTTGTGCAAACTCACACTCCAATACTTACCGCGTCTGATTGCGAGGGTGCTGGAGAAGTATTCGGTGTCTCTACCGTCGATGAGAGCCCGCGCCCTGACGGTGAAACAGCCAAATCTTTCTTTCGCCGCCCTGTCTACACCACGGTCTCAGCACAACTACATCTTGAAGCTCTAGCCCAGGCTCTGGGAAATGTCTGGACATTATCTCCCACCTTTCGTGCTGAGCAGAGCGACACTCCGCGCCACCTCAGCGAGTTCTACATGCTGGAGGCCGAGATGAGCTTCACGGATGATATGGAGTCCATTATGAGTCTCGTGGAGGACATGCTAAAGCACGTTGCCATTGAATTACATGATACTAGAACTGTCAAGGAAATGTCTAGCAGGTCTGCAAAGTCATCATCCGACATGGTTCCTACGGACCAGGTTGAGCGGCGTTGGCGTGGTCTCATGGCGCAGGAAGCTTGGCCTCGTATTACCTACACGGATGCGATCGACGCCCTCAAGGCCTCAAACGAGTCGTTCGAGGTTAAACCGGTTTGGGGGCAAGACCTTCGCACCGAGCATGAACGATACCTTGCAGCACACATTGGCAATGGGGAAACACCCGTCTTTGTCACTCATTACCCTCGGAGCTTCAAAGCTTTCTACATGAAGGCAGCCGCAAATGATCTCGGGAAGGCGACCCCTGGTGAGACTGTGGAGTGCTTTGATCTCCTCGTTCCCGATTTCTGCGAGATTGTTGGAGGATCCATGCGTGAGCACCGTCTCGATAATCTGCTGGAATCGATGAAGCTCAATGGCCTCGACACGACCTCTGAGCAAAGTCCCGACGCCACTGGTTCTAAAAAGACGGTAGGCAATAATCTCGACTGGTATCTGGACCTACGACGCTGGGGTTGCCCACCGCATGGCGGTTTCGGCCTAGGTTTTGACCGCTTGATTTGCTACCTTTCTGGCGTTCAGACCATCAGAGATACCACAGCCTTCCCTCGATGGTACGGCAGATGTGATTGCTAATTATCCTTGGCATCGCTCGAATCAGGTCATGTTCGTCAACGCTTTCTGCTCTAGGACGGAGGGTCATGTCTTTGTGCTACCAGGATACGACTCGGCCTTCCCGATGTTGTTTCAACTGGTATCTGCCGGGCTGCTCTAGGTTACGCAAATATGCAGAGTGCCATGGAATTGCAAAGAACACCCTGCATTGTCCCTTTGCAACATTGCAGGCGGAGGACTTGATGAGTATCCCGAGACCCTGAAAAGGGAATGGCCTCAGTGCTGGCAACTCGATTTGGGCCGTGTTTGCGTATCCCCGATCCCTCGTGACCACTTTGGGAAGGTTGTACGAGTTTAAAAGCCCGAATGCAGAAGTGATACCCCCGTCGGCAAGTCATGCCGTGTAAGATAAAGCTCGTGGGCTTTCCCCGAGCATTGTACGATTTGGTAGGCAGAGACTAGATATGTAGATACCCCAACATTGTACGGATGGGCCTTTTGCATCTTTAAATGTTGTCCAGCATCTTGTGTTCAGGCAACTCCGGCTGTGTTGCAGCATGACGTCTCGCGTAATCCAGTATGAGACCTGAAGGCCACAGAATATTTATCGCATTGCGAATGATAGACTGCACTCTTACCCAGTCATCGCGTCAACCTTGTAATACTCGCTTGGCTACGGCAGGCTTGTTATCTCATGAAAATGGAACCAAGTGATTATTTGACATATCGTACAGGGAGTTCAAGAGATGATATGATTACACAATCACATGCCTTTATTTCTTTCAAAGTTAGTATGCCCAGCTTTACATTGGGGCCGCATGGTAGTTTTACTGTTTTCTGTCAGGACAATCGCCGCAAATATCATTGATATGAGACTATACATGATGGGACTCGCTCTTCAAGTTGTAAATTGGTCATGTGAACTTTGGATTTCACATAGCTCTTCGGAGGAATCCTCCGACTGTGATAGTCTGCTTGGCAATCGGGGGTAATTTCCAATGACCAACCCTGTATGATGATCACGCAATGATTTATTCGAATTGAAAGTAAGTTGAAGTTGAAAATGGCATTTGGAAAAGAATATGGGTAGGCCCTGGAGAGCTGCAGAATCCTGACGTTAAAGAGCTGTCCAACTCACTCAGAAAAATACCACTGACGTAGACACTGGTATTATAGATGAATGATTGTGCCATTAGCTGTGTAGCTTTCTTTCCGCGATAAGTGATGTTTTTGCAGAATTTTGCGTCATGTCCTAAATAACCGGCACCATCATCTTTAACCTGCCTTCAGTGGAATAAGTCTCCGTCATATTTGACAAAGGAGCATGTTGAGATGCCCGGTCCGAAGCAGTAGAACGACAAGGTCAACAGATTCATTGCTGTATTTTGATACTGCCTGACTCCTGCGTAACTCATGGTATGTCTCAACTGTATTGTATGCTTCGTATCATCAAGAATCTACCCTATAACGGCTTGAAATTCTCTAGTGAGGACAAGAACGCAGATGTATGATAATGAAGGGATATTTAATTCTAGTTGGAAGATTTGAGAGCATCATAACAAACCTGCCACTCTCAGATTTCTCCATTTGTGAGAAAACCGAATTGGCCTCAATAATAATTCGTAAGGCTGACAAGGGAACTATTTCAATTGAAACACTCTATTTCCAACTCTACACCAGATTGAAGCATTCATAAAGAACACTCAGTTACATTGCCTAGGCGGTCCGAGGGAAGCCATGCATAATTCATTCCAAGAACGACGAATATAGATCAATCTAGAAAGTTGGTAAGAATCACACATCGATAAAGCAGTATGATTGATGTAGACTGTTGAGGGTTTTCGCCATATGAGCACTGCAAGGAAGATGATTAATTCATCAAAATTAGAGTATGGCGCAGGCGGACATTTGAATGTTACACAGCAGCAAGGAACAGGCTTCCCCGAGCCTACCTAGTGATTCCCGCGCTCGCCGCGGTGACGGTAAGAAGTCAAGAAAAGCTCATTTAAGACGGCTGGTCAACCTTAACCTTCTTGATAACTCTAACTTTAGGGGATCAGCCCAGCACACCGAAACCCCCATCATTTGTAGGCAGACCTTCCCCCCCATTCGTGGCCCTTTTACGGTCCGTTTCGGGACAAGACGAAATGAGACCAGATCATATGGATTACTGTACCTGTAGATTCCTTCATCATCCTATGTTGAGTCTCGGACTCCTCGGTGGGGATGGTGAATACTATTTACGTGCTGCGCAGATCGGCCATGCCTGTTGGCGGCGTAAACGCCGGGGCTTTCTGGACCAAGTGTCAGATCAACCTTGTTTGTCATCATGCCCGTGCCGGGAAGAAAAGGGGGGGTGTTTATTGTTTTCAGCCTGTTGGTTGGTTCATTGGAGGCCAAAATAAGCTGTACTCCCCACGGATTTACTTCACTGGGACAAGTGAGGGCTGCGAAGGATTACGGGCCAGGACCCGGAAATGTGGGTGCGCGCATCCTCCGGGAGAGTTGCAATGGAAGGACCATGGCAAAAAGCCCGTACGGGACCGAGACCGAGCAAAAAGGCAGGACGAGGCCAGCGTTGCTTGGCGCCGAGGACATGGAAAACTGTAAATTGTGAATATTCCTACCTTGGACTGTACCACATGCGTATGGGACCTGGAAGCAACGAAAGTGGCGAGTGCTTTTTTTTTTTTTTTCCCCTCGGGGGAAGCTGACCGTCTTTGTAAGGCCACGTTGGCCTTTCGTAAGTCAATTGCGCTTGTTTGTGCTTGTGAGCTCGTTTGTCATCGTAGTCAGCATCCTGCTCACGATGAATCAGCGATATCATCAACGCACAGAAGTGCTCCTGTTACTGCTATCTGTCGTCTTGTGTGTCACAATTAGATATGGCGTCAGCCTGGGGGTGGTAGGGGTGGCATAGAGTTGGCTTGCCTATAACGGCTTGGCAAAAGATCAGCGCTCTGCCTGCCACCACCGGAGCAGCGTTCCCTTGAACAACCGGAACCGACGAGCCTCTTGAGAATAATTCTACACACGAAGATATGATGAGTATGAAAGGTCCAATCACAGATAAGGATCAATCAGAAGATGGTGGGTTTGTCCGGTGGATGTTCTCTTCGTCTAATCGTACGTATTTAGCTAGACGATGGCGCGGTTCAACGATGTCACAGTCTACAAAAGCGGCAGCGTACCACCTATCTGTCAGGCAAGTCAGGGTCTCAGATGCATTGTAGTAGCAGTTTTAAGTTTTCCCAGCCATCAGCAACAACGAAGCGGCGGATTGCCGAGGGGTTCTGCCGATTTTCTCCAGGACAAAAGCTTGTTGTTATTGTCGAACCAACTGGGAGCCTTCTCTTGCCAATCTCAAACATCATCCGGACTGTGGGCAGACGAGTGGACCATGGAGAGCATGAGGCCGCGCGTCACCTGGGCAGCATGTCAATTTAGAGTGTAGCCAGGGAAGGATTGAAGTGGGTTGGCGGGGCTGATGTGCTTTCGACTATACTACTTTTGATTATAATCCCTACCGCCAAGAAAGCTTGGCCTGACTGGGGGCCTTGTCATCTTGATAGTACATGGCGTAGCCGCATGTGCTGTGTGTGTGTGTGCGGGTGTGAGTGCAATGTCTTTCATCCATCCTTCATCCGCCTCCTTTCTCCGAGCAATCAAAGGTACGCCGAGCCAGCACGTCAAACATGCTGGTGGAGTATGCAAACTTCGTCGTCCACTGATTGGAGGCAGTGAGGAGTAAGTATAGCTGATTCATGCCTTGGCAGACGATGGACGATCGCCATTGATTGCGGAGATGCCGTACTGGTTGCGTAGTAGTATCGAAAACATAATCGGCCGTTTTGATGCCTACATGGGATAGCAGAACGTGGTGCATCACCAACCGACAGGTGATGAGCGCAGCACAGAAGGCAGGGATGGATCGATAGATGTACATTGGCCCCAGAAAAGGCCAGCCTGCCACGGCCCTTCCTGGTCGTCTGCCCAGCTTGCCCAGGTCTTGGGGGCTCAGGGTTTGCGTAAGACACTAAGACTCGTGTTTGCCAAGCTTTTTCAATCCGACAGGGGAATGGCAGATGGAAATTCAATCCCTGTCGGCGGATATCCGCACCTGCGCGTCCTTTTGCTGTTGGGTGCCAGACTTGAGTGTTGGTCAGTGAGGGATGGGTGGTGCGTGTGGAGGGGGAGGATGAAAATGGATGGACGATGGCCCCCGCGAGAGAGGTACACGACTACATAGTATTGCACTGTATATTATCTGGGTCTGGAACAAGGGCCCCCTGAATGATTGCGGTTAGCTCTTCTGTGCAAATAAGCTTAAAGTGGACCAAGCCTATGTGCTCGGGGCTGTCGGGGGTTACATTTTATTACGAGCACAAAAAAGTGAAGCCAGAGTCCTCCTATTGGATTTGACCTTTTGCTGCCTCTCGCCTTGATTAGCTGGGAATATACCCATCCATACACATGACGTCGACGATCAATCATCATATCAGGGAAAAATATTCGAACCTGTTGTAAGCAGGGCTCTGGTCACTTGCGCATAGTACTTTGTTGATAACCAGTGAAAGAGACAGAACGATGACCCACTGCGAGAGTTTGCGCTGAATACCAAGGTACATTATTCCGTCCATTATTTTAGCCAAGCTATTCTTTTACACTATCCCCACTGCCTGTCCACCAAATACGGGATTGGCATCATCAAATCACAACGGTTGCAATAGTAACAATTGCGACTATTGCCCGTGCCGTGGTCTAGATAAACAACGAGTGCATCAAGACCAGTCTATTGCACAGGTAGGTACCAGCTCTTTGGGATACGTGGTCGCATGGCGCTGTATGGACTATATAGTGGAACAATAGTGTGCGGCGGAGCCGTCCACGGCAGGTTAGCTGCGTAAGACGCCATTGGTGTCTCTTTCTATGAATAGATTTCATCTTTCCATAATGATTCCTTTCATCATTAGTGAACAAGTAACGAAAAATCCTTCGGTCTGCATTTACATTCAATATTATGGACCCTTTGTCAAAGAAATCAAGGAAATACGTATCCACATCATCTTAGACGCGGCTCTGCGGCCGATACGCTTACACTCAGATACCCCTGCATGAAAATAGCAAGAAAAAAAAAAAAGGTTGATGACTGTAGTACCTATGCTTCATTCGTGACAGGCGGATACCGGTGAGCAACGGAAACAGCTGAGTGACCGATAGGATCGCACGGCACGGATTGCCAAGATTGCTCTCAGCATAACGTCCAATCCCGGGACTTGGGCGAATCTGCTGATCCAAAAACTGACGAGTCACCACGGAATGCCGTATCTTGCGTATTAGTACAGTACGTGGATTGAGAAGAGCGAACGAGCGAGGGGGGGCTTGGCTTGGCTTGGCTTCGGCCAGCCGGGCTGACGTCTGTTTAAGATTTTTTTCCTGCCTCTCCCGTCCCTTTACCCAGCGCACCGGGGCCCAACTGAACTCGAACAAGAGCCCCGCCATCACGGCCGCGCCTATACCAGATTAGGCCCAACGCCCAGCGCCTTCTTTGCAAGCCACGAGTCTAGAATTTCTTCATTGGCGCTGCCGGCAGTCCTATGACCTGTGAAATAAGAAAACGACAAGCCCCCTTGGCGGTCGCGAGCTATGTTTTCAGCTGTCCATCTAGTTAGTCCTTGCGTGGTTTTGGCCTGTGGCAGTAGTCGTCAGCATTCCGATCAGTGCGATTGCAATTCGATTGCAGTTACTCATCTTTCCCAAAGCAAGCTCGAATGTCATATCAGTACGCACGCATTTAGCAACCACGTGGGATCACCCATACGTCGACTATCGACGCCGCATTCCCAAGACCCAAAAATTGCGCCGAAGCGTAAATACACATCATGTTCTAGCCCTGAAGCTGCGTAATATTCAACACTATCGGTCATATCATGAACAAGTCTCTGAACCAGGGGTACTCGTATAAGGAAATATAGCTCCTTTCTCTTGAAAGATGGGTAATGACTTGCAGTTTCTTCCTTGCTTCCCAATAACCGGATGAAATAGACCCATCCATACCAAGAATGTAACTCCTGATCAGGGTCAGGGTAGCGGATAGGCGCAGATGGAATAAAGTTTGCTCAGTCGACGTCGATACCACAGGCTGCGAGCAAGATGCTTGGGGCAGTTTGTTCCACAGCGCTAGGTGCGCCGTGGCGGGCAGCACCGACGTCTTGGCCGCATATGAGTTGGCCGCATGTCCAGCAATCGAACAACTGTCCCGACAAGTTTTTTCTTGTCACATTCGAAAATGTGATCTTTGTATGAGGGAGGGGAGTGAGACCCGTGAGTAATCTGCCGTCGTTTTCTCTGGTGGTATAATGGCCCCAAGGTTACTCGGCGGCTGGCACAGCCGTAATGTCACTTCTGCGTGTTGGCAGGGTTTCAGGGATAAGCACAGTGACTATTCCGTATACTACTCCACGTGGCTTTCGTACTTGTCGTAAAAAAACAACTAGAATCGCATGACAACAGGTCCCAGTCTTCTTAATTATGTTTAATGGAATGTTTTGCCGAGTAGAATGTCTATCCAGGCCTGGAACAAACTGTCGTATAGCTTAATGTACCAATAAGAGATTGAGACCCAGGATTAGTCCAACGACCCGGGAAAAGGGCTGGTAGGGTTCTCGTTTAAGCTGCCCATGGAGTCCCTATTGCAAGCTTGGGCTAAAGTGGCGCTTTTAAGCGTTCTCGCCATACCCATGATTCACCTTCCTGTCGTGCGCATCTGCACAAAGGCTTGGCCGATTGAGTGGTGATACAAGAAAGAACAAGAAGAAGAAAAAAGGCCTGATTGTCGAGCACGAAGCATCTTGTCGCATGCATGACCCGTCAGCTCCAACTTGGAAGAACCAACAAGCCGTGGGGAAAAAAAAGAATAAGGCATACTGCCAAGAACTAATCACATTTCTCGGCAAACAAGTTCTCGGCAAACAAAAATCTCGAGTTGTTGCGTGGTGCCCATTGCTTGGATGGGCGGCGTACGACAAGGATGCTACATCGACTTCCGCTGTTCAATCAATAGAGAGTCGTCGATTGTTTTGCTCGGCACAGACTCGGCGTTGTCAGAGTAGGGTCGTGACCAACATGACCTTTTCGAGACATCACCTTCGCATCCCCGCATGTCCCATGCAGCGCATCCGCCCGCGGGTTGAGCATCCTGCAGATTCCTTTACTGCCATGCATCTTCCATTTTTTCGCACGCAAAGCGCGAGGCTCGGAGATACGATATACACTCAGCACCATGTCTATTTTCGAAGGGGGTACGTATACCGTTTTAGGGTTACATACTACCCACAATCTTTTTACCTCTCACGAGCCCCACCGGCGGCATTCGGCTCGGACTATGATATGGTTGTAATGGTAATAGTATAGCCTGAAGATACCATCCCGAGGTCTGCAATTGTGTGGCGGTGTAGGCGTTTTCCGGAAGGAAATGAATGAAGATGTCGTAAATCTTTCACCACAGTACAAAAGATCTGTGACGGTGGTCATCTGGGGTCCGGGCCGGGTGCAGATAAGCGCATGTATACGATTGGTCCCGCCAGGACGGACCGCTGCAACGAGCCTTTCAGGATGCCCGTTCCCGGCCAAGATCATTTTTTTCTCTATTTGGTGAACCATCCTGTCTTTGCCTGTCTCCGTCTGCTCGAGGGCATGAGAAATGGTAGTGCGAGAAGAGTTCCCTCGTTCGGTCGCACATAGTGACAAGCGCCGTTTCAAGAAACTTTTACAATAAAAATGACAGCGGCAGCACCGTTGTGTTTTTGGCCTTGGTGTTAGGCTCGTATATTATGCATAACATTAGCTATATGACTCCGTACTATCTCCATCGCCTTGCAGCACCACCGTAGTAGTCCCTAGACCGATGCCTTGGCTAGCAAGAAGAGTGGATTGCCATCTTGTTTTTCTTCTCTTCTGCATTCGTTTTCTCTGGTCAAAGCCGCTAGTTTGTGTGACACCAGCAGACATAATCAGAATACAAGATCAGCGGCGGGCAGGTTGAAACGGGGTCCAGCGCCAAGGATAACAATATCAACCAACCAAAGCAGTAGACCCAGCTCCGGCTGTTCCCTCACCGTCAAACCGTCTGGCCAAACACCGCACAAACAACCACTCGCCAAGCCATTGCCGAGTCCTTGTTGGAGATCGCTCGTGATGCAGTACATTTACATCTGATGAGAACTTGGGGGTGCCCACCACTTGGTTGTAGGATTCATCGCACTGCCCATCTAACTTGACAACCCCGGCGAATATTGACTCAAATACGGTCCTTTACTTGACTAGAAATGCAACAATATCAATGCCCATTGCTGACTCATTTTTGCCGGGAATAGCCAGCAACGCGCGGCCTATCTTTGTCAGCTCAAGCCAACGGTGTGGCAGCAGCTCTCTGATCGTCGAAGCGAGGAGCGGCCGAGGTATTCCAAGCCTCTAGCCTGCTTGGGTAATCTCACATGTGGAGAAAGGGGGGGGGGTGGGGAAGGAAGTTCTACCTACACGACGTAATACTATACATCTTGCCGTCCCTCCCGTGATTGTCTGCGGTCTATCGGAGCCAAGGTTTTACCAAGAAGAAGCTGCAAACTTAATTGCACAATCCATAGGGTATCCTAGAATATGCCGACTTGGTCCCAATAGACAAGCGACAGCCGCATCCTGTGAAAGGAATTCACGAGCCAGCCTCAAGACATGCAGCCAAGAAACAGCGGCTTGGATGTGGAGGGGGTGGAAGAAGTTTCTTTGGACTGGCCCGGCGGGGCTAGCGACAGCTTTAAATTGAAGCTTAAAAGTGACTGCTGACTGGGGGTCGAACACGCGTGGCCGCTAAAAGCCAGCCAGACAATTACAGGGACTTGTTATTCTTGCTTATTCTGTTGCCTGTCCGTCCTTGAGAACCGATGAATAAGGATCATCCCTAACTCTGATATGCGCAGAATATGGAGGCTGTGAGAGCATGATAGATTTGCGGTAATGCATTGTCCAGGCTGCGGGATTCTAGCAATGTACGACTGTAGGCAAGCATCCGAATATTCCTTCGAGGAATGGCCCAGGATATGCTCCTAGGGTGTAATCCAACACAACAAGCGAGCTCCTGTGCTCGATTTTGATACGTGCGGTTCGTCTAGCAAAGGAAGAACAAGCTTGAATCCTACGGGACCCAAGTGCTAGAAATGATATTACGATTTAATGTAATTGTAACCACGGAGTGTGTACAAAGTTCAATGTAGAAGCTCGCTAAGGGGGGTATGAAGAGCCCCTGAGGTTTCCCGATCGAGTAGATCCATATGCATGCCGCACCGGATATCCGAATGGCCGGACGCCTTGGCTGTGGCTGATACTCCATGGCAGAGGACCACCAAAGATTATCTTCATCAATATTGTCGTCATTTAAAAAGATAAATGACTAGAGGAGCAAATAAAAGCAAAAGCTAAAATAAGAATTTCTGAACCATAAAATATGCTGACAGCTAACGGTGGCAGGTCAAGGCCTCCGTGTGCATTTGCATAGCGGCACCCTGCAGATTCTCGATCGATACCGCCGTTGAAAAAAAAAAAAAAAAAAAAGGAATGACTCTCGAGTTCCGTCCGTCAGTGGTGATCTGTTTCATTGCACTGGCTTATACGGGACGGATTCGAGATTGATTGGGCTCTGACGAGATCGATGTCGATCCGCCAAAGGTACGACGGGAGGTGACTCCACACTCACCTTACTCACTGGTGGTCAGCAGAGGGAGGGAAACAAAAATCGAGCAAATAAAAATAAAAGACTATTGTGGTAAGAGGGTGGTGTACAATTTGGAGTGGATACCCTGTCCGGTAGAACAGGCGGGAGCACAGTTCGCAGCCCGGCAAGAAATTTTGACAGGGCCAGCCCCTGGGAAAAGTCCTTTTCCTGCTTCTTTTCGAGGCTGCCAGGCTCGCGGAAATAAAGAAATGATCGAGTCCTTCTTTTTGGGGGGTGGAGGACTAAAAGTATGTTTGTGCGTCCCGAACGGGGACCCCAATCTTGACGAAACAGGCCAGAGTCGAATCCAAAAGCGGACGTCAAACACCTGGCACGTCCCCCCCTTTTGCAAGGCTACACCATACGGGAATAGGGAAAATGGGTGTATCATGATGAGGTGAGACGAGGGGGCGGGTCTTGGGTGTGCGAGGGAAAGGATTAAAGAAGAAAAAAAAAGTGAGAGTTGAGATTTACACCTCCCGCGGGGTCACACAAACCCAACCTCAGCCGGATCGGCTGCGGGTATAAGCTTATGGTGCGTCAGAACGGAGATTCGCCACTTGCACGACAAGCTTTACCTGCCGCCGGATGGGTAAGCCTCGGTGTTGGCCGTTGAACCATGAATGTATTGCCTTGCAAAGTCAATGTTCAAGTCGCTGACTGAGCTGAAAGTGTAATTCCTTCCGTCATTCCAGCATCATGTGCCAAAAGATGCGACTTGGGCAATGAGACAAGAAATGTTTATACTAAGTTGAGGTATTGGGGGTTTCACCTGCAGGTTGGCTTTGCTATGCGAATAGTATATAGCATATTGCAAAGCCTCATGTCTCAAATCTTTAATTCAATGCTAATGTTCAACAATTGCTACCTAGTTAAATATAAGCCCTGGAGCCGGGCCTTGCTGCCACTGCTGACCACCAGCCGCTCTCGTATAGTCGGACCTGTAATTTCTTGGCCGAACACAAAAATCGGGTCACAGTGGAGGGATGCCCAGACCATGGGATCTTGCAGTGCCACTGACGGCGCCGTCATTACCCCAAAGATGGGCGGACGCAGTGGATCTTTGATTGTTCGAGGACAGATTTCGTCGCACCAGTCATTTTATGCCTATGGCGAGGAAACAAATGCGACAGACCGCCCTGTCCGGACCCAAAGAAAAGATCGGATCAAGAGTCTCATGCACGACTGGTAGACGCGTGTAGCACGGCAATGCATAAGAAATGCGACAAAGCCTCCATGGAACTCATGATGACACGCATATAAGATGTGGAAATACACTGCTAGGAAGAGACATAAACCATGTAGTGGGTAGTATAGTTGGCGGTAGGGCAGACGGTCGTTGTGCTGACTGACCACCTATAACGGCCGATAAGTGCCAAGCATAGTTCTCTGTCGTCATGAAGAGTACTACCCAAGACTCGTAAGCTAGAGCCTTTGACTCGCGCGGACGTATAGCCAAAGCAGGCTGGTGATCGACGAGGCTCTGGTTGGCGGGAGAGCAACTCGATGGAACTTGCCGTTGCAAACATACCATGATAGGGCCCAGCGCATATAGGGCCAGGGCCGGTGCCACGGTAGGTGCTGCCAATGTAACTGTAAATTGTAAATGCTTTCAGAAGAGAGTGCAAATGGGCCAAGAGCATGCGATAACAGCCAGATCATGATGCTACGAGTAAGACGGATGGCATCACAAGTATGCATGGTTATTAAACCATGAGGGGAAAGAGAGAGGAAAAGGCGCAGAAGGCAGGAAGGCTTCAAACCACCGTTGCCTAAAATCATACATGATCCAACAATTGATGCTCTCTGCACTTTAGGATGCATGAGTGCACCTTCAATGTTCACCGAATTCTATAGGCACCTTTCTAGTGGTGGTAAGAAAGCTTCAGCAGACAACTGCCAGCATTGGTGGTGCTCCACTAGCGGCACAACCAACTAAGCTGGACAGGTTGGAGCGTCTTCGCCGTGAAAATAAGCTTGTTGGCATCGTTAGAAGCTTATGCATATCCGCCGGAACATCCCTGACTCAATATCTAGGCGGATGCACATACAGTAAACAGCCGCCGCCGATTGCTTGATCTTTAGTCAAGAGCCAAGCACTGGGCATGGCTTTGCATCACATCATCGTCTACGATTTATTTGCTGATCGCCTCGCCAACTATTTGGCAGAATTTCCGCAGTACTTGCTACCCTATACAGACATGCCGCCGCCCCCAGGTACTCTTACTCGCCAGTGTGGCGGTGCGTGTATCGCAATTAAGCAGCTGCGCTTGGCATATTCTTAATTGCAGTCTCGCCTGCCTCCCTAGTGGAAGGAAGGCCTTATTGTTCTTTCTCTAGTTCCTTTCGCCCTGTTGTCGATCGAAACATGCAACCCCAGATAAAGCTCAGAGGTACACAAATGCACAAACATGTTGGTCAGTCCGAAAAATCCAAGGCTTTTTAGACCATTATGCCAAGAGGACCGCCCAGCGCTGCCGAGAGACATTCGACAGAATGCCTAGCACCATACAGCCCCGACCTCTACCGCCTAAAAGATTCCGGGGGGTTTACAGATACACTTCGCCGGCAACAGTTGGATTCGCTGGACCACAAAAGCCAATTCATTCCGATGTCCAGGGCGTACCAAATATTGAGTTGCCGGACATTGTCTAGTTGCTTTACTCTCAGACAACCCGGGGGTGTTGGAGAAGACATCTCTAGAAGGAGTTACCCATATGTTCTATCCTGTGACAGCATCCAATTCAAGCCCCAGTTCAGTCACAGCCCTCCGCCCATCCAAAGTCGCTGTTACCGTAGCTACTGCAAGCTTGAAAGCTGTGAAGACGGCATTTGTAGAACAGAGACCAGATGCATAAAGAAACAAACTTCTCGAAACAATCCTAATCGCAAGCCTGGTACCTAATACGTATACTTCGGGGCATAATCACTACTACTTGTCCAATTCATCTCACACTGACACACCAGGGTTCTTGAACAGACTAGACAGTACTGCCAAACGATCGATTCAATACGTACTCCCAGCCAGCCATTCATTCCCTATCATGTCGAGTCAGGCTAGCAATATCGAACCCACCACCCCCTTCCTCCCTTCTAAGCTTTTCATCAGCATTATTGTTTCCCACCACATCGCTGCCTTCTAGAGTCTAGACAGCATTCGTCATCAGCCTAGCACAGTGGAGATTGCTCGCGCAGCGTTGACGGAAACCCTTGCTACCCTACCTACCTACCTGACAATCCCTTCTTTAGAGCAAACGGATTATCGGATATACTACCACAGACACATACTAATTGTACATTGCCAGTGTACTGACTGACTTGGAGCACCTTGCATAGAAAGAAGCGATCAGGCCAAGCAACGCAACGCCCACATTCCGAGACCTTTAAACCACATACCCCAGGTCACCCGACTCATTGATTGACGGCTGCTTGTACGCTTCAATGCGTGCCGTACCCGCTCCTTGATTCTCCTCTTCGAGTACTGAATAGTGAATACAGAGCCCCTAGACAGATACTGTTCGTAAGACGGTTTTGCTTTGCCGCCGACTCTCAGGTAGACCTCCGCTTCTGCGCATCGTCCCTCCCTGCTCTGGGCAGACACAACTTGCCTCTGCACACACACACAGAGAGAAATAAAAAGCAGGCTGATCATCGTATCATACCTGACTTGTCAGAATTGGTCGAGTACAAACGGTACATGTGCAGCGCCTCGGACCAGCAGCAGTCCCAGCAACGCCAACGCGCGTACATTCTCGGCACTATCAGCGAGATTAGGTACGTACAGCCGAGCTCCTCCAATACCTGTACTCTACTGCCCGAACACAGTCTCCCTCCTAGTGGAAGCAATGCAACTTCGTGCCATGCCATTTAATGAAGCTTAAAATTTCCCGTTATATTTCTGTCTATTGCTGTAGCGTTGAGCTGGCTTTTGGTTCCATTGGTTTATCACATTCACCCTTGGTGTCAATTCTTCACATGGGCCACCTGTATTTCCATTTTCTTTTCTTTCTCTCTCTTCTGCCTGGCCACCCGACTACTACTTGGATGTACAGAGGACAACTGTAGAGGCCCTGATTGCTCAATAAAAGACCTGATCCACCCGCATCAAGCATTAAGCGGGCTGAGTCCTGGCAACTCTTGCTTAGTTGGACGATATGTCAAGCTTACAAAATTTCAAAATTCAGCTAGCCACGGCCAGTAGAGAGTTTTAGTCGAGTGACATGACCAAGTAGGCGTCGTCATTGGGCCAGTAGTCCCCCCCTCCCCTCTGTCATTCACCTACGGCCCTGTCGTGGATCCCTGGGCGCATACTCTACACAGTACACTACGTACTCTGCACACAATACTAGACATGTGTATACGTAGCGGGCCTGCGAAGAGTGTATCAGGTTATATATGGCACAGCACCAGGACCTACTCCATTCGAGGGTGACGTGAGGAAGATCCAATACCCTGCCCGTCTCGCAAGCCTGCCACGGGTAAAACTTGCTCCAAAGAAACAAGCCCCACGCGGTCATCGGCTTGTCTTTCTGCTATGGCCGACCGGTGCCAAATAGCTACTTGAGTATGTGCCTGGGTATGCAAAGGGAGAGCAAGGTGTGCTGCCGTCACCAGTGTGTATACCAAACATGGGATAATAGTTTAAGATTCAGAGCAGTCTCCTTTGGCTGGTGCATGTCGTGCAAGAGCAAGTGTGGATCAAGCTTCTGTCACTTTGTCCTAGCCGACATCGTCTCAAGTCGTTCGACCAAGTGGGATAATGTAATCTTTTTTTTTTCTTTGCAATCTTTGAGAAGGAGAGAAAAGACGTACCTGTTGTACGTACGTACCTACGAGAAGTTTTCCGCATAGCTGACAGAAAATAGTGCGTAAATAGGTTACTGGGTATGGTCCCTCGTAAATCGAGCAACGGCCGAACCAATCAAGCAACGCAATTCCAACCTACTACACAGTACCAAACCAGCCAGATGGATGAGACGGCCCTTTAGCCAGCTCCCCATCTCGCAGCTTTTCCCAGCAGCACCCTTGGACCTCTGATTTGGGGGGAGGGGGGCCCAGCCAGCCAGCCCAGCCCAGCCAAGCAACAAGACTGCAGAGAGGGAGAGACAGAGGGGAGGGGACAGAGAGAAGAAAGAGGTTCCCACTCTTACGGAATAGCCAAGCCATCCTAACCTCGACAACCTTTACGTGGACAAGAGGAGCCCTGGGATCCGCAATCCACTATCTCTACGCTACTCGTCGACTCTAGCGTGGGGTGGAGACTGGATCTGCCGCGCAAGCCATTTGTGCTCGCCTACCAGATCGGGGATTAAGCAGTGGCCGACCCTCTTTGGGACGATCCACATTACTGACCTGCGAGGGTACCAGGTGTGGATCTCGACCCAGGGAGCGGGCAGAAAGAAAAGAAGAACTTGGGGGGGGGGGGGGGGGGGGGGCCAAGCGAAAGGACAAGTCTTGG
The DNA here is from genome assembly GCF_000516985.1 of Pestalotiopsis fici W106-1. NCBI lineage: Eukaryota > Fungi > Ascomycota > Sordariomycetes > Amphisphaeriales > Sporocadaceae > Pestalotiopsis > Pestalotiopsis fici. The sequence continues at coordinate 3,238,332 of NW_006917092.1, read as the reverse complement.
CACGAAAAAAGGTTAAGCAAGTCCAAATTGTCCTAACTTTAATTGTTTAACCTTCATAGTATTATAAGCACACCTCCATCCTTTTTTTCTTCATTACTCGTCTACTACTTCTACTTTCCCACCACCAACAACCACCACCACACGACCAACTATTATTTGTTCCTTTGCTTCAAATAATAGTATATGAGAAAGAGAAGGAGACGAAAACCCACACGACAACAAGGTATTAACCACTTCTATCAGTACCTACACAGCATAACTTATCCTTGGTCGCTCCTCTCCAAGAGCACACTTACCACCTACAACAATCCTATATCTTGTTGGGCGTTTCTCTACTTTCCCGCCAGCTGTGCGCCCCACCCCCCTCATATACGCCACATCATTACGCAAGAGCCATGGAGACATACCATGGCTTCGTGCGGACTCCCGCAGACGCCATCAAGTTGTTCGAGGCATGCAGGCTAGGTCTTTTGCCCAGAGTACAGAGGCGGTTATCAGAGAAGGAGAGGCAGTCGATCAGATCTGGATCCGTTTTCGTGTGGGATGAAAGAGAAGCTGGTATGCGGCGGTGGACCGATGGCAAGTCGTGGAGTGCGAGCAGAGTGTCGGGTAGCTTCCTCACATACCGCGAAATGGAAGGCAAGAGAGGCAGCGGCTTTGGCAACTCGAGACGCAGCAACGGCAGGACTCCCGACAGCGGTCGCTTCAGTGATGAAGACCCCGATGGAGAGCCCGAGGGCTACCGATACAAGGCAGATGGCCTCATGAAGCAGTCTTTCAGCATCACAACCTCGCAGGGCCAACATCTACACCTCATTTCATACTACTCGAGACCGCAGCACAATACTCCAGAACTGCCACAGCCCACCTCCGACGCCAGCCTAAGGCACATTGTCCCTGCCAAGGGCATGTATCCAGAGTCGAGCTTGCACGACACCAACCCTCCCGCTCTGACGAGAACGCCTATGCAGCCATACACGACCCAGCCGCCTCCTCCAGAACCATCTCAGTATCCCTACGCCTGGCCTCCTCACCCAGCATGGATGGCTGCGTGGCCACCGTCTCCCAATGGCACTCCCCCTTGGGGGATGCCGCGCATGTCTCCAGATGCAAAGGTCCACGCCATTCCCAGATTGCAACCTCAGCCTCATATGCAGCCTCATCTGCTCAGTCCTCACATGCAACCTCTACCGCAGCCTCTGCCACAGCTGCCTCCTCCCACGACATCTGCTTCCAGCCAACCCTCATTGTACCCGCGCCCGCCAGCACTATATGAGCAGGACAGGCTTCCTCCAGTCGCAGCCGTCAGTGCATACCCACCCGTTCAGACCATCGCAGCTTCGACCTCCCCACGCCTGCAACAATTACAGCAGGCAGCTGCTCATGCCGTCATGATCGACCCCCGTATCGCAACGACGAGCGCACGCAATCCTCAGGGTCCTCTGCCTGCCATGCCAACTGCTGCTCCTCGCCTGACGCCTCCAAGAACGCACAGTGTCTCTCCGCCGCGCACTGCCGGCTCAGACACCGTCAACCCTTCGAGTCGGGCAAGTCTGTCAGCACTTCTTCACCCAACTCCGGCCAACTCGGAGCCCAGCAGTGCCAACCCTGCAAGCAGTGGCAGCGCAAGCAGTTCGCCGAGAGCTCTCGCTTCTGCTCCAACTACCGACCTCTACAACAACCAGGACGCCAAGGCGATCCGTTCTTTGGACAGGAAATTCCATATTTAGAGAAGACGAGCGAAGGGCTGTCTTTGGTTTCCAAATCTTTTTCTTTTTTTTTCGAGACGCCGTGACCTCACGGTCATTGGCTCTTTTTGCATGCATATCTACGGCGTTTAGGGAACCAAAAATCTTTACGGTTCAGGTTGATTGCCTGGTTGGCAGCACGGTTCAGACCTTTTGGTCCACGGACGTGTTCTTTTTCTTTGTTCTACAGCGCGCATTTACAATCGATGGTCACCTTGCCGACCATCAAGGATGGAGTTTTGGGTCAATTGGGGTTTCAAACCGGCCCGCTCATAAGCGGTCAAATAACCATATTCGTGTACATAGTTAGACCCAGCATATAGCTAGCCTACAAGGTAGAAGAAGACTTATGGTCTCTTCCTAGAAATCAATCACCGATTGCCTCCAACCTTTCGCACACCGACGATCCGACCCAATGCAGCGTAGATATGCGTAGTAAGAAGTGCTATGGACCCTTCATCACAATGGCTGGCAAGATGCAAAGACATGCACAGCACTCCCTTATCGGTCCAACTGAGCGGCAAGAATGAGCTTGATCCATGCACGGCTTCGTACCCAAAATCCATCTGGGGCCGGACTTCCACCACTTCACGAGAGGGACCCTTGCTTTGCGCATACGCGGCATATCAAGGGCGTTTGGCTCACATCATCTCCACAGGGCCAGGTTGGAGAAATCTCCCGTCACCGTAACGCCTATTTTACTCAACGGTGGGCACGAGTAAATAGATCGATACCACATAAGACATGTACGTAGTACTGAGCCATGCCCGTGGGACCTCTTCATCTCGGAGTGAGGCAGTGAAGGAACAACCATAATTGAACCTAGTTGCAGAGCCCCGCCAGACCCCTACAAAGTCCCAGAAACAAGCACTGTTCGCTTTTCTTCATGTCATCCTCTGTTTACAATTCTCCCATCCAGCGGCAAACTGTCGGTGCTAGACACCATACTGTGTACTAGATTTGTAGATAGGCAGGTCAATGTAGGTACTGACCGGAAATACCCCGCGGCCGTCGTCCCATTCGTGGGTGTTCTCTTCGCAGCCAGTGCATACTTGCCTGTTCGTCACGGGACCGGGATGTTTTCAGATTATGTTGCATCCGGACGTATATGAAGTTGCGAGTTTCTTTATTGAATGTAATAACGACCAGATCAAGATCAAAGATCGCGTGTCATTGTTGCTATAGCTTGTGCTAAATAAACTAATTGTAAATCTGATCTCATTTTGTTGCACCTACTACAGCACCTACCAAGATCCCACGACGGATACCATCGTCCCAAAAGTTCTGTGCAGAGGCCAGCCAAATCAGGGCCTGCGTCGATCTCCTGCTTGAAATAGCACAGAAATCCGCTTATCCGACGGTTGGTGAACCGTCATTCGACTTTCATGAGTAATAATAATTAGGGGGGAATTCCAACGAAGTCATCGTGGCTTTGCCAAGCACCAACAGCGCCTTCGACAATTCTAAAGTGATTGCACCAACTAGACGTGTTTTGATACCCGCTGCGCATCCACGGGTTCCAGCGAGCAAGTTAAACAAAGCAACTTGCTCAAGTTCCTGGAGGGTAACGGCAATGCTTACGCAAACATACGCACGCAATTGCAGGAATATCAAATGAAGGACGCGAACCATGGCCCCCTCCCTTTCCCTTTCCCCCCTTCGGCCCAGCGCACCATTTCATGCCCGTGAAAAACTCCACCATCTACAAGTCTACCTGCGATGCAAGCTGTCGGACGACCTTGATTAATGGAAGAGATTACCGAGCCGACAAGAGACAAGAAAGAGGAGACGGCTTACCTCTCTCTGCACAACACCTTCAGCCTTCAGGTCAGTTGGTCCAAAAGGCAAATGAGCATGACAGGGGGGCCCCCTTCGACCCATTATGGGATTCTGTGAATCTTTTCCCTTGGTGTCGTCTTCCACCCCCTTGTCTGCTGCGTAATGGTCTATGAATAGGAAGCGCGCAGACTGGTTCGAGGCCAGAGGGGACCCATTGTATATACACGCGTCCGATGTCCACACTTTGGCGCTCCCTCGGACCTAAGGGGCCCAGAACCGATGGGAGAAAAAGAAAGAAAAAACTCTTTGAAGTCGATTGATCTACCAATAAGCTTTGCTTGCAGTCACTTGTGAATCCGTTATGGTTCTTACTCAGCGGTCTTTCCTCCCCCAAAGTATCTACTTGCCATGCTTCAAATGTAGGAATACGAATATTGAATGCAAAACTGGTGCTTTTGCGACGCGCTTCACAAACGCAAGAGGCTAAGACATTACCTCTAACGACCGCCCTGACATGACCTGACTAGATACCTCATATCAATAAGAGAAAAATGGAGTTTTTCAATGGAATAGAGACGATCTCCATCTTTTGAGGTGGGATTTAGAACAGTAGGTCGTTGCAAGTACGTAGCATCTCTAACGTTTCATCTTGTGGTGCATCAGGATAAAAAGCTGGCAGGCAAGTGGACGTGGATCTGCCTGTACCTGGTAGGTAGTAGTTGTATCAGTGCCCACGTTGCCCTCGGCCTCTACCGACAAACGCACCGCGGAAATTCCGAGGAGGGGGTGGAAGGGAGAGGGGAGGGGAAATGCTATACTCGAATCATAGTTGCATATATGGAGAATGCGACCGAGTCTGCAGCACGTTTCAGACAAGAAACTTGATATCTTGTTTTCTTTCTGGTTCAACAGACAGCTCGTCGACTATCTTTTGACTACTTGCCACCAATACTCCAATGATGTACTGCTTTCTTGCAGATTCAGGGTTCGCTCCCTGGCATCTGCTGTGCATCTAGCCTGGAACATTTTCCAGTGGACTGACCGCCCACTGTTCGAGACGTGGTACGCAACCACCCGGGAAACAAGTGTCAATGATAATCTTAATAGTCCAAACTAAACCACCTGAAGCTTAGCTTGGCATCCTGGGCAATTGTGAAAAAAAGAAGTTGCAAGTTTTTGGCTTTCTTTTCGGACCTTTCTACAAAAAGACTTGGACCTCTCCCCTGAGAAGATTTACGTAGGTACCTACACGGGCCAGGTCCCAATGCCCCCCCAGGGGACCGCAATACGTCAACCGCGCGTCCTCGATTATGCTTGTGGAGGATAGGGTTAAATAGTGCCCGGCGCCGTTGTGGAGTCTACATTTGTTTCCTCCGACCTGCTATCTTCTTAACCTTTTATTTCTTCCTTGAAACAATTATAACTGCGTCCGAAAAGATGAGTATTTTTTCGGCCCGATGATGGTATGAGCATCGTCTCTTTGCCTAGAGCCAAAACTATTATGCTGGATAAGATTCAGAAAGACAAATAGGCGTATTGTTGAGAATAAGATACTGACTGGGTGGCTGTGGTAAGCTAGCTAGGATCTTCGATGAAAGCGGAAAAAGGCGTTGCCAAGCCGTTTTTTTTTTTAATCCCTTAAAAAGACGGCCCAGATCTCCCTCCCCTCGACCATGAAATTTAGTGGTCCCGATAGCTTGGATCAACTGTCTATCGCTGCGGCTGTGCAAAAAAAAAAAAAAAAAAAAAATCAATGGGAAACGAACGAGCGAGCGGGTGCCATTCCCGCAACGCAACGCACGCACTGGCAAATCACTAATCTTTTTTATTTACATGCACTAGAACGAACCTCTTCTCGCCCCCCTTCTCTCCCCAGCAAGGGGCTCAAGACGGGAAACAAGAAATCCAGCCCTGTGAAAAGCCAGAAAAGGAATTACGATGTTCAGGGGCTCCAATCGCCTGAAAACAAAGTATATGGATTGCTGGGACATGCTGTCATGCTGCAGACCAAGTGCGTACCTACCTACGTACATTGCTGGTTGGGCGTGTGTTTAGCCATATTGCCCTCTGTTGCCTCTATTCTGTAGTGAGGCTCGTCGTCAGTAGCAGGTGAGGCTGATAGCGCTTAATGCAACCCAGAAAAGGGGGCTAGCTAGGTAACTAAGGAACTGACCCTTTTGAAAGAACAACGAGCGTCGTCTACAGATGGCCATCACTTTACATGGTAGCACAATACCATTCAAATATCTTTCTTCTGGAGATGCATAGCATGTGCACTTTTATACAATATAATTATTACATGGTGCATGCAAGGGAGGAGCAAGATCTTTGACGTCTCGGACATACAAAACCCACTTGCTCGTTCGACATCGGACGGTTTGACGTTTCAACGGCGCAGCAGCAGCAGAAGTGAGGAATCCAGACCACAGAAGGACAAAGGCCAAGCTTTTTCGGCTACTGCCCCGAATTGCGTGTGTGCCCACTATATATCGTAAGTGCTCCTAATGTGTTGAACGGCCCCCAATTACCACATCTGTAAGTCCAATGACCCATGGCGCCCGCAAAATCCTGCGATTCCCACCCTTCCCCCATCGGAGCTGCTAAGGCAATAATACAAACAAGCATCGTACGTCTCGCCGACGGCAAAGCTGCTTCTTTTTTCGAGCAACGCCGTTTCGATAGCTCCCAAGCCATGCGTCGCAACCTGCATGTCTGGATCTTGATCTGGATCTCGTTAGCTCCCCGAAATGGCTTGAATGGCGCGTAATTCGACACGTCCCAACATTTAGACGGACCTTCTTCTTCAAACATGGAGAGAGAGAGGTGTCGAGAGTATCGTACGAGGTACTAGTTCTGGCCGGCTTGTATATGCACATGGTCTGGCCATGGTACTGAGCGATAATTGATCTCCATCAATGAAAATCATCGATGGATTGCTCGCTTGTGAAGACTAGGCGTAGGCTCCCCTAGCGAGTGACATGTACTCTTCCCTCGTATACTCTAGGCTCAGGCCAATGTAATCAAATGCAGATGATCCTTATGGACTGATATGGGGATTGATGAAACACTGTGGCCTTGTTGTTGTCAGCCTAGGAGACCGTCATTTCGTTAAGTCTACTTATGCGATGCAGATTTCAGTATTACTTTGACCAGTATGATTCATGAAACACAATTATTAGTAAATACAACTGCAGAGGGAGTTCAAAGGTAACGTAAGTGGCCGCATGGAAGTCGGAGATTATAAGCTTCGATTCAGTATAAGAGCACCAGACTCGACGCTTCCATACTATCATCATTTAAAAGAACAATAACCCATGATGGAGCAAAGAGAAGCATTATTACCAATATCGTCATAATACTATGACCACTTGAGGCAGTCCAGTTTTAATTCAAATGAGTTTACATTGATGTAGCTACTTACCAGTACATGAGGAAGCGTCAAATGGCGATGATTCATGGATATTTTGCATCATTACAAGATTCAATGTAGATATCTAGGTGCTTATCTGTATCTCGAATGCCAGTTGAAATCAACAACACAGTCAAAAAGTCAATAGAGATAAAAGCAAGGAGTACAGAATAAGAGTCTCCCAACGAGCATGTAGCTGTAGACGTAACTGGTAAGTTATCAGCCAACGACATTGTGTCTTTTCAACTACACATACCGGGCTAAGTGTATGTGAGAGTTGAAGAGTTATTGCATATCCATGTGCATATATCATGATATGGAGCCCAGTATTTTGGGATATGTAATTTTCAAGCCAAGCTTCAGGTCAATGTGTCAATGATTTGTAACAGCGACCATGTTCTAGACCATAATCGAAAGTGAACTGCAAAAGGCAAAGAGATTCCTTCTCAGTTGTAATTGCTACCAAATAATTCTTCAACAAGTTCTTTTAATTTCCTGTACTGTTTCCTGGGTGGTTTATTGGTTGATCAAAATCGTGGCAGGCACATTGAGCTTTTCCCGTCCTTTCCTTTTGCACATAGAGTTGGCGCTCATCCCATAGCGTGAATATTTCACGTTCAGTCAGACGTTGACGAAGCTAACGTGGTCATCAGCGCCAGCCGTTTGACATAAGATCACAGTACCGCCATAAAAAAGTAGGGGCTTACTTTTGATGCCGAACAGGCAGCTCCTCGTTCTGTGGGGGAGTATCCTATACAGAGCGGCGTGGCAGCCCGAGACTCCTGATACGGACCTCGTAGTCGACAATGAAAGCACCGGAACTGCCATGAGGCGAGAGTACTAGGAATTTGTGAGTGTAAAATCCCAATCACGATGATCAAAAGTGTTATGACTTGCTTGGGCTGCTATTATCCAGAGCTCATATGTAGAGTTTGGAGCTACTGCCAAAAAGTTCTCATCGACGGAAAAACAATCGGATGCTATAGGGACTGTCTGGAGGTAATGCGCTGGTAGAAAAAGTTACCAGTGTTCAATATACCGATGTAAGTAATAGCCAGAGATTGACTGTCATGCGAGGCTTTGATTCTATCGGCAGCTTGAAATCTGATTGCTTTCACGTTTTGTGTTATCAGTTCCCAAACATTCACAGCGTTTGTTCACAGCACAAATGCAAGGAAATTTTCACCTGTCAGAAACTTAGCAATCACTGATTTGCGATACATAAAATTGATAGCACCGCCACCAATATGACCACCGGCAATTATGACACCGATCGTGTCCAGAATCTGCTTTTGGGGACTTTGTTCCTCTACTGCTAGCCAGGAGATGACTACCACTGGGAGAAGATGTGACCTATGGATGAGAAAGAGACTTGTGAGCACTGAAAATGGAGTCCGAGATCTTTCCCTCGCACTCGTGCCATAATTGCACGCTCTGATAATGAGGTGCGGCGAGCACTACTCCATGCCTTGTGTTTGGTGTGAAGAAAACTCCAGTCATCAGATCATGCCAGATCTGAGGACGACCTCCATCAATCTCCCTTTTATGGATATTCATGTCCCATAAATTGACTTTTGGTCTTCCAGGTCATGCTGGTGGCATGAAAGACAGCACAGGCTTTTGATTCTTTACATACGACGTACACGCGGGCGACATGGTAAGCAATTTCCTGCAAATACATCCAATGTCGTCATAGACTCTGAGGACTCTGTCCTCTTACCAGCACGCGTAGCTCAAACTAGAGTAGTGTTCAACCACGTGTTTGAACAAGTAAATGAATGCTAGCGGAAGGGCGTAATTTCAAAGCCGTCATTCGTTGGTCGAACAGTGACATTCTAGTCAGAACAGCTTGTGGCCACTTTCTCATCTCCAAGGAACGCCATATTTCATATTTATCCATTAAATCAGATTACCCAAAGGGGTTGTCATCACCAACAATCTAGAGAATAGTGTTTTCTTTTCTTAGTGTGACCATACGGGTTTCGTCCAGGGAGAAAAAGCAATCAATGCGCCATTAACGGTCAATCATGACATGAATTATCTTCTCGGCCCCAATATCCATAATCAACAGATGGTTCCAGGAGGATTGTAGGACCAGATATCGACCTTTCCTGAGGAGGCTTCACTGAATCTAGCGATACTTTAAAGTTACCAATCCACTTCCTCGAGCCAATAATGAGACAAATTATCGTGCCGAACTATGTAGTATAGGAAGGAGACACTACGAAAACGTCTTTGCTGTTATAAGAGAATATTATTGCCTCTTGCCTATTTGTGAAGTACGGCGCATTAGACTTGGTGGCTCGTAAGGAAGTCGGAAACCTGAATTCTTCTTTTGTGACTCGATAGCTGGTACGCAGTAGTAGCCACGTACAATAGGCGGAAAACTCCATCAGGTGTACGCATCGGCAAGATTGTTTGCCATCACATTGCCATGCCTAGCACCAAGGATCGCTATCAGGAAGGACTCAACTGGGTGGCAATGCATACCGACGATGTTTCAATTTCATCGCCTCAGCTTCTTCAAGCAATTCCTTGCGGTGATCAACACCAGCTTCAGGGGGCTCATCTCAAAGCATGCTTTGTTCTAGAAAATGAAGCAGTACGGATCTTCCATCAGATGAGATCATGGAACTCCGAACTAGTATTTCCCCTCCAGGACATGGTGATCTGCTGAAAGCTTACCGTGCTTTGAGGCAAGCTCCTCACCAAAGGAAGTGTTCCGAACCATCACAGAATATCCTTTTCAATGGAGGACTTGATGCCGATATCTCCTGAGCCTCCTCAATAATACTGGTTTAAAGTCTGGGAACCATGATCCAGGCAATGAAGGCAATTGTTCCCAAAGCGGGAGAGACTGTCAATTTGATATGGCCGACGCTAATACCAGTTTTACCTCGCTGAAGTGTCAAGAAGGAGCCAAAATTGACCAAAGCCTCTCGTAAAGCCTTCTCCGACGGATTGCGTGTAGCCGGCACGTGGGCACGCAGCTCATCAAGAGTCAGACGGTGACTCTAGTGGCCGGACCTGGCTGCCCAAGGCTCAGTCAGCTGATTCTAGAGCCCCTTCTATCATGCTCTAATGCAGGCCATCGAGTCCCTTCGGAGCCCTTGGAGGCATGCGTCGATCACCCGCGAGCGAGGCTCCCACGAAGGAACCCAGAAGGGTTCTAAACTGGCGCATATCCCTTCAGACACTCTCGACTTCATTTTGTACAGGGGTGATCTGCGATATTCAGTCGTTGAGTTTCAGAGATCGCGTATAATGGCGGCTGCCTCAGAACGACCATAAAGATAAACACTCTTATCTTGCGAAGCAGAAGCTTTTGATACAGTTGCACAATACCTTTATTCAGATTCGGTCATAAACCAATGACGTCCTGTCGAGATTCGGGTCAAAAAGTAGTCCTGAGAGCTTCCAGTATACTTATACTCTTTGCAAATTGTATTTGGTGCCCTTGCCATTCGCTACACGTCGGGACAATGGTAAAGCAAAAACTCTGGTATGCTTGGCAGAGTATTTGGCAAATGAGATGATGGCAGAAGAAAAAGAAAAGAAGAATGCAAATCTACCGGGTACAGCCGCAATGCCAGCCCAGGGTGTCGCAGCAGCGGGCTCTTTCTTGACCATTGAAGACATAGTCCCGCGCAGTTGATCAAAAGGCTCAATCACATTCTTGATTCTGCTCTTGACCCTGGCCGCTTTCTATCCCTGCCTGGGCGACCTTCCAGAAGTTTCCTCAACTAATACCGCCTCGAAGTTATCTTGATTACATTCTCGTTGTGGTCTCCAACTTCTACGGCTAACATAGCAAGCACCATGCGCAATTTAGCTTGGTAGGTATACCTGAACAATCTGTTAATCATATCCTTCTCGACAATCACAAGCTTCTCTCAGATCTTAGATTGTAGCAATGCTGTGTTTCCTGGTGTGGGCGTCACAGCTAGTGTGGCAGGTGATGAAAGTTATCCATTTGAAGCCAGGTGGTGGCTGATTCATGGATCTATTACAGTTGTTGCTCTTGCGGGCTCAGAAGCTGTTGTTGGTTTAGGGATCGCTGGATTGAAGGGTACTGGCTCAAAGAGCCTTGTTCCAGGCGTATTCGTTTTTAGAGAATTTAGACACTGTTACGAAGAGAATTCAAACGGTTTGGTGGACCATAAATGGCATCCCTGGAGTCAATACTGGCACTTTCGTATCTTCAGTAAAGGGACAGGCAATGTTGACGGTCGTGGATGCTGTCGTTGAGGAGTGTCGTCTTCTCTTGTTCTCAGGATGAGCCACAGGGAAGCATTGGTGTGGCCGTAGGGATGGCAAGACCATCATGGTGGGATATATTCTTGCAATTGAAGTCAGTCACTTTGAGATTTTTATACTTTAATAATCATGGAGCCGCTATTTTTGGTTTCTTTCGTGTTGGAGACGAGAGTGCTTGGATTATCAAGGAACCCGCTACGTTACCACCCCCTCCTCAAAGTAGCACGAAAAAAATCATCGTGATTTGCAAGTGGAGTTTTCAATTCAACAACCGTGTATGGAACCCAGAAAATACATGAATATTTTGCCCTACATAGGGAATCACAAGCATATGCATTCTTTGAGATAGAAGTTAAACTCAATCGACTGATTGCACTGAATCAACACAGAGTAGAAGTGTTCTGAAAGTGCTGGACGGATACTCTGCAGCATTTGATGCGACGCTTGAGTTTGGTAGGAACACAAATGATACCTAGTTAATAAGTATCTATGTAGTTTTGGATCTTGGTGGGAATAAGCCGTTCATTTGGTTGTCTTGCATTTTTCTTTCCCCTCTGAATGCACTTCACAGCGAGCCTCTGTCTGCACGCGGTCCACATCATCCATTAGAAATTTGGCGAGAGCTAATAGTATAGTTGTTGTTTGTTGGCTATGCTTGGACCATTAACACCGGCAATAATACCAGAGTTGATTGTCATTTCAAATCCCAGCACCAGCATACTCATCCGCTTTGACTCGGGGCTTCATGGGAAATTCAAGATTCATAGATTCACTGCTGAAACCGCAAAGTTCAAGAGGCAGATGCCAAACAGCGCGTGCCAACTACAACATCTCTCCTGTTGGAACAAATGGGCTAGTGTTTGAACATGGCGTAATAGTCTCGAACAATAAGCACTTCTAGTCTCATACACAGACTGATTATAGCCGAATTGGACACCAAGGCATCGTGTTCAAGAAGAACGACCAAAGGACAACTGAAGTTTCCTCTCCACACATAATATATGGTATTATAAGCTACGTTTCTGGGGCACGTTACCACTACAAGAAATCTGGAAAAAATCTTTACTGTTATTGTACATACCGTTGGCTGCCTGTCTATTCTTGACAACAAGACAGGCACGTGATCATCCTCTCTTGCGTGCATGTCGCGCCCCTTATAATAACAGCGTTCATGATCTCTGTCTTCTGACATGCATACCACTTGTTGTCCACAGTCAAAGCCCTTGTTGATGTTACCCGCAGACTTATCTCCAAATCTGCAGACAGTCAATCATATCCATATTATTTAATCAGGTGAACTCCTCCAAGTACAGCCCCTGGCACATTTCAGCTGCTGCCTGAAGCCTTCCTGGCCGCTTCGACCTCTTGTTGAAGTGCCCGGAGCTGCTCCATGATATCGTCGCCTGCGCCGGGATCTGCAGGAGTTCCTGTTTCTGAGATAGCCTGGGTGTCTTGTGTAGTGACCGGCTCTTCATCTAATCTTGTTGCCTCGCTTTCCGCCCTCAAACGCCCGGACGAATGCTGGGAGTCGACCATATTCGAGCTTGCTCTGCTGGCTCCCCTTGATCTCGGTGGTGGAGGCGGTGGCACGACTCCTCCATCCTTCTCCCTGCTAACCTTTCGAAGTGGGCTGGCATCCGTGCTGTGCGCACTAGATGGCCTCCTTAAACTTGCATGGCGGGTTGGTGGTGGAGGGGGCGGTGATAGTTTGGGTAGTCCGTCCTTGCTGTGTGTCACCGTTGGCATAGAGCCAGCGCCGGCTTGACGTTCCATCGGATTGAACCCCAGTACCCCAGGCGATCTGCTGTCATCACTTGACCCAGGGCTGTTTACTTGGCTAAATGTCGACAAAGTTGGACTGGCTAGCGAGCTTCCTTTTCTAGCATGGTTGGGCCGCCGAGGAGGCGGTGGTGCCGGAGCCGACGAATTTTTGTCAAAATTGATATTCACGCGGATGCTGTCGGCTCGAGACCGATTTGATTCGAGAGAACTGCGGGGTGGATCCTCGTCGGCCCTGTCCGAGAGAATGGAGGATGGTTTGCTGTCTGTCCTGCCATGACCATGCCGCCGAGGAGGAGGCGCGGCAGGTTTTCGGTGTGAGCTGGACGTAGTAAGAGTACTACTTTGTGATGTCGAGCGGGCGCGTGACGTTTCCGAAAGCGACGTCGGTGCTTGAGGGCTCGTTGTGAGGGCTGCCAACGACTCTGGAACCTTGCCAGCGGCTTCTCTATCGAATGGCGAGACCACATCCTCCTCTCCCGGCGATCGAAGTGGGGGAGGCGGTAAAGGCTTATTCACGTCCGAACTACCAGGTGATGATTGCGTAAGTGAGTGTATACTCGACTTTCGGGTTGGAGCTGAATTAGCCGTGTCTGTATTGATTGATATGGCAGAGTTTGGTGCCCTTTTGGCTTTATTCTCAGCTCCCAATTCCATCTTGATAAGCTTCCCATGTCTGGAGCTGGGTGGGGGAGGGGGCTTCCGCCCAGAAGGTGGTTGTGCCGTTGCCAGAGGCGAAGCCATAGAGACTTTAGATTCCTCCGGATCTGATATCTCATGTGATGTCCTCGGCGTCTCCTGCACGTTCTCATACAAAGACTGTCGGGAAGCGGAGCTCGCATCAGTGTTACTGGCGCCATCGATGGCTGTAGCTTGTTGCAATCCCATGGACGATCCGGCAACCCCTGCCCCAGGAGCAGTGGTCTGGCCTGTGAGCAGTAGCCTCTTGAAGGAGTCTACATCCAACGATCCTTTGCCACTGCCGCCAGCTCCGTTGTCCTGTCCAAGAGCATTGTGTTCAAGGTCCTGCAGCGTCTTTGAAAACGGATTTGCCGGGGGGCGAACTACAGGTGGCTCGTTGTGCACTGCGCTTCTGTTCAACTCGGCGGCATCGCCGCTGCTGAAGGGATCGGCCCGCTCTCCAGCGTCGTGTGAGGTGTCAGAGTTTGTGTCGTCGCTGTCGACATCGTCGTCGAGGGGTGGATAGCGTCCAACAGGTACGGCATCTTCGGGCGACGAGGGCGGCGGGGATTGTACCCGCACCCTCTTTACTATCTTCTTGGGTTTTGGCTGCACAGAGTCCCGGTCGGCCCTTGCTGAATCGACATGGCTGTCTTCGGCCACGGCTGCAGCACTCTTGAATGTTGTCAGCGGAGGTGGCGGTCGCGGGGCAGAGCTCGAGGGCGACAATGCTGCTGCAGCAGCGAGGAAGCTTGAGCTCGGGGCAGCAACGGACCCGCTCGGGGCTGATGAGGGGTCTTGTCCTGTAAAGCTGGCAGTTGTATTTCGACGGAATGGATTGTTTGAACCGAAGCCTGAGTCGGCGGCAGGCATGGTGAACGAGGGGGGGAAGGGGGTGTTGGCAGGAGGAAAAGAAGAAAAAAAAAAGAGCGTTATCCTACTCTGCCCTTTGAATTGCAGCGACTAGATATTGGATCTACCCAAGTACATGGTAAACCATTGCAGCAACCTTGGAAGCTGAGTGGTGTGCCTGGAAGTTTTGGGGGGATTGATTGACATTGCCGGGATCTGAGCCCCCCCGCGCGTCCTCCCTTGGGGGGTAGGTAGCGGTGCTCTGAGATAAGTTTCCAGCGGCGTAGGCTGCGGTCGGAAGCCCCGGAGACTTACGAAATACTGGCCTGGCTGCGGCTCAATTGAGGGCGGGATTTGATGAACGGATGCCTTCGCCTTTTCGGCCATGTCGGATTGGAAAACAAACACGAAACAAAAAGCCAGAGACGGAATACGGGCTATTGATGTTGATGATGTGGTCAATGTGCCGTTTCCTGTAGTCTAAAAGGCACGTTGTCATGTCGTCTGCATATATGAGCTATATAGTTCCGTGCCTAGGTTAGGCACCTATGCCTTGCATACGTCGAGGTCTAGATGAGAATCGAATTGATTACGAGCTTGAGCTTTCTATTGATGTTGCTCATCGCTACATGTGTAGGTACGTACAGCAAAGTCGGGTTTTAATAAGCTTGAAATACAACCGGCATCATGCATTCAATCGATCCGTTCCATGGATTCGCTAGCGTGCACATGGATACCCGCTGAAAGTAGGTACTTTATTCTGCGCCTCCTTTGAAGCTCTACAAGTTGCCTCGCATCTACTGTATGACGATCCCAATTATAACCGTCTTCAACTCGGTATTCTCGAAGCAATGCCTGGCCTTGACCAAATGTATTGACCTTACTCTGTACAGAACTCAACTCATTGCAGTCGCCTTGCCAGTCACGCGGAATAGCCAGGCAAAGCATGAGTTCAACTCTAGCAACAATTCATTCTACCAGTCTCAATTGAAAATTTCAGTCTCGCACTCTGCTTAGGTTCCGGGTCTTGTAACATGCTGTACTTTGTTTGCGAGTTCCCTGTATTGCGATGCAAGGTATAAGGGAATAGACATGCCATTTTAAAGTCAAGCTTACAATGACGGTGCAGTCAACTTGCCAGCTGGCACCAGCCACGTATACTCTCATCCTTGGGGTGCATTAGCTCAAGTTTGGTTATTAGCTTACTCTAACTCTGGAGGGCTCAAGTTGAATATTGTGCAGAATGGGCAGCCACGCGGCATTGGAAGATATTACCTAGGCAATGGTCCATTGTGGGCATATGATACCTATTGTTTCCAAATCCATGAATGACCGTGTTCTTTGTATACACCAGAGAGAAAATGATGAAATGACGAGTATGAAATTGGGCATTTGCCGCGGCTGTGATTTTGAGTAGCAAGCTTTCAGCGGGCATAAGTGCGGCTATTGGCTACATTAGAGAGCAAAACCCTGGGCACGACACAGCTCATTGGAAAATGCTCATTTAACAGCAAAACTCATGCACAATGTATTTGATATATAAGATTGTCTCAATCAAGAAAAGGGCTCAATAATAGGAATTTCAGTGTCTTTCTTGCAAATGAAGTGTTTCGGGTCGTGTACATGGTGCAGTGCATCACGTGATCCCCCTTATCGGTAACGATAATGGCTCAGGAGCAAATTACCTACCTACACTACCGAATTGGGACAAATGTAAACACACGGAACTCATACGCGTCGGTCCACTCACCAACTACGGTGCTCTCGCCCATATTCAGGAACAGCTGCAACCTGGCAATACAGGTCATTGTCACATGTGAGAAAGTAAAGACTGTTTGTTTAAGAACATTTCGAAACCTTTCCATTGGTATAATTACAGAGGTTTATCTCGTCAAGTCGTCAATGAATCTCAGCCACGCCTGAGCAAAGCAGACACCTCTGAACCCTCGGCATATACAGCACCCGGGTCTCTACCGAGACGAATGCAACCGTATGCCTTGAGCGGGCTAGGGAGATCAAAGCGCGCTCAACCGGGTTTCTCCCCAATTGCGTGATTCCCAAAGATCTCCCCATCTGAGAAGAGCCCCGTAATCCTTGCTCGAGATTTCCATAAAACACGCAGAAGTATGACCTGAGAACCTCAGCATGAATGAGCTACACACATATACGCGCATCTTTGTACCCTTTCCCTGAACGCCAGCAAACCGCCGAACCAGATAGACATCGCGAAGAAAGCACTGTGAAATCAAATTAGGAAATGACTCATGCCGAAGCCTCGGCCTTGGCAGCCTCCTTCTTTGGAGCCGCTGCCTTCTTGGGGGCAGCAGCCTTCTTTGCGGGAGCCTTCTTGGTTGCGGGAGCCTTGGTAGTCTTGGCGACACGGCCGGTCTTGGTCTTTGCGGCAGCGGGCTTCTCGTCCTTCTTGGCAGCGGCCTTCTTAGGAGCAGCAGCCTTCTTCGGGGCGGCAGCCTTCTTAGCAGCAGGCTTCTTCTCCTCGCCCTCCTTCTTTGCGGCAGTCTTCTTGGGGGCAGCCTTCTTGGCAGCACCCTCCTTCTTGGGAGCGGCCTTCTTGGTGGCCTTCTCACCGTCCTTAGCAGCAGGCTTGGCCTCCTTGGACTTCTTGGACAGCTTCACGGGTCCAGAGGGGCCTGTTTCAAGTTAGCATATAGTGGTACATGACAAGGACGAGGTGCGACGGCAACATACCCTTGGGCTGCTCAAAGACACCCTTGGCAACGCCCGACTTCAATGCCTTGTTGAAGAGGGAGTCAAACATGGTGTCGGTAACGTTGAGGGTGTTGTTGGCCTTGACAAACTTCTTCAGAGCTTGACGGCTGTGTCATGGTCAGCGATGCACTCGTAATGTCGGCCAAGTTTGAGATCGCGGGGTAAAAGCGAAGCAATGCACGACAATAGTGATGGGATGCGAACTAACCTGGAACCGTTACGCTCCTTAAGCTGTAGGATTGAAAAATGTGTCAGTAAAAGGTCAATGGCAATAAACCAGGCAGGGTGAAGGTGTGGCAATGGCCAGACATCGTGACGAAGGGTGCATCATGCTGCCCAGCCACCAACCGACACCACCACGGCTGCGCCGACACGGTCAGAGGGAGAGAATTACAGTAGTGATACCATAGGTAATCATATCCTGTGCATAGTTAGCAAATGATACATTTCCCGTCCAGCCTGAAGTGCATCAGGCGTAAGCGCACATACTTGGTACGAGGCATGGTTGCTCTTGGTCTTGGGAGCGGTGGCGGTGGTGCTGTCCTTCTTGGGAGCCATTGCGACGGTTGTGTGAGTTTGAAGCGGAAAAACGCGGTAATTGGTGTTATAAATGCTGGATAATATTGGATTCGATTGACAGACAATTGAGTAGTCTTCTGGAAACGATTCGAGACGCGTCGTCGAGTAGCGAAAAAGTGCGGATGGAGAGAAATCAGAGGCGGAAGGGTCTCAGTCGGGACGCGAGGGAAGAGTGGTCAAGTGTTTATATACTGAAGCGGGGGGGGCCTAGTAGCCGTGACTGATTTGGCGGAACCTAAAGTTACTGATTGTGCCAAAACCGGGAGGGTGCGCGTGCCCCCAGTGGCTCGACCTTCCTCAGAGTTGCAGGGGTCCTCCACACTAAAAACCAGACAAGTGAAGTGCTGGCCTGCGAATTTATGACCACCATAATAATTTCTTTTGCCCCCTCCACACTTCATTCTGCGCCAGGAGTAAACAGGCAGGAAGGGGAGGACGGGAACGAAATGTACAACACCTGAATGGTCAGATGTCTCTTGAGACGCCCACGATACGACCTCTTCCGGTTTAGCCCTTCTATTTTGTCGGACCTTGGACAACTGCCAGAGAGAGCATCTTTCGTCTCATTCACACCCCAAATTCTTTGGAGATGGGCGAAAATCTGTATCAAGCAGCGACACAGGCCAACTGACCCTACCTCCCCGGCTCGCTCTCTCTGCTCTAACAATAGGCTGGGCCATAAGCCTGCCAAGCGACCCTGATGAGCCTTGTTACTCAACATCTCACCCTCTTTTTATTTTATTTTACAGAGTACCGTCTGGCCCAAAATACGCATCGCACCACAGGTGGGCCCAGCCTCGATTTTTCTCATTGGTTGAAGCTCTCGAATTTTAAGCTCGTGGTGGCATTGATTTTTGAGTTGGCAGACAGATACGACAGACAGACAAGACGGACGGACGGACGGGAGCCCGGAGCGAGAGGTGAGAGGTGAGCCCAGAGCAGCGCGAGAGCACGCACACAAGGAGGCAGTTACTGTTGATCCTCATTGTTGCCCATCCGCCGCTTCTCTGCCTCCAGCTCCGGGCCTCCTCTGCCTCTCTGCTCTCTCTCTCACCAAACACCTCGATCATCCCCCGGATCACCCTCCCCATTTCTCGTTCCCGTCTTCTCCCTCTTCTTCCCTCTGCCTCCGAAAAGGCAGCTGGTTCGAGTCATTTTTCTTATTGCTGGCTGCGCTTGGACCCGGCGTCTCGAGGAAAGCTGATTGCGCGCACCGCCGCGTGAGCCGTATCAACATCCACCTTCAAAACGTCTCCATACTCAATCCCTCGCCACCTTTTCCCGTGCCCTTTTTTGCATCTTGGCCAACCGACAATTCTGTCGCATTCAACATGGTCCTTCTTCAACCCTGGTAATTGTGCATTTCATATTGCTATTTTGTTGCTCCAGTTTTTGGCCTTTTTTTCAATCCAAAAACGTCTCATGAAATCCCCCGCATAGTTTCCGTAATCAGTAATATCAATGCACCATCATCGCAATGCCCCCCTCGTCGTATCGCGACTTGAGGCTATCCGCACATTTCGAACAATCACCCTGCCACAGTCTTCCACGCAAAGAATATGGGAAATCAACGGCATCATGCGCTTGCTGTCAGAATCGCCATTCATTTCACTTTTTTCATTTTGCAATTTTCTTGTTCGCGCCGTCTCTGGTGCATGGATAACGGTGCATCGTCACTGACGCGACTTGTTTTGGCGTTGTGTCGCGACTTCACTCCGCCTGCACAACGAACAAATCCAGCATACAAGACAGGATAATGACAGATTATTATCATTTGATCTGAGCACTTAGGAGCTCCAGTGAGCTTTCGATGCTTAATTTACTTGCAACTTCAGCGTAGGAATAGCGTTGCTCGGCGTTGACGAGAATTCGTCTTGCAATCCGGTCGCGCCAAAACTTGTGCGTTGCCCACCGCTCCACAGACGGTAACCCGTTGAATCTCTTGTACGTTTTGCCAGAGGAGCAAAAGGACAAAGTATTGTTCAAACATCATTTCAGGCCTCTGTCTACATGTTTTCTACAACATCCCAATGATTTCATGGTGCTTCGTTATGTGGTGGTGTCGTTACTTTCAATGCACCATGGCGGTTTCGAGATCCCGATGGTTGAAACAAGTCGACCTCTATGCATTCCTATATAAGTATACGCACACCCTTGCTTCTCTTGCAATTGAGGACCGACGGTATCTACTGCAGCAAGTGCCTGCCAGAAAAGTGTAGAATCTCGTTGGATCAAGTCTTGCTATTTTGATTTTGGGTTTCTGCTCGGCCATTGTCGCAGGTGGTAAAGAGCGATCATTTCTCCAACTGCCACGCCACGGGGCCTTCGCAACTACGCACCAACAGACACATTGCTGAAGACCGGTAGCCAACTGCTTGTGTGCCGACTGCTTGTATATGATGTCGGTCTGCTGCCTCCGTTCAGGTTATTGTCACAAACAGACTGATTTGATTCGGCTCCAGTAAAGAAATTCGCCATGCCATCGCGACACGTGAGGGGACTACATTACCGCTGGTCTACGCGTTGAGGCGCCAAGTCAGCCGGATCAGGTAGAGATGGCCTTTGGGCTGCGACAATTTAGACAACACACAGAACACTAGTCCTTTTTCATCCTTGTTCTATAACTCTCTACTATCCTGCAACATCCGTGGGGAGTGTTCACGCGATGTATGGCTCGAAATGCTCCCACCGACTTTAGGGGCGTCTTACGACCGGTATCCGGAGCGGGGCGCAATCACCAGATCCCACGCGGGACCTCCCCATTCAACACACGCTCTAGTTCTCGCGATACTCTAACTTCTCTAATACTGGGCATTCCGAATTTGGCATGAGAATGATTGGATGTCCATCGCAACAATTTGTATGAGCAGATTGACTAGGTAAACAGTGCTTCAAGTGATCGAGGCCTCGCGCGCTATCTTGATGATGCTGAGCTTTGCGGTCAGCTAGGGAGTTTGCTTGCGGCATGATGTTATACGATTAACGCCCAACTCTTCCTCTCCAGCCCTGGACCGTCGTACTTGCCCATCCCAAAGACCAGAGGACTCGATCCAATGTCTATTCTCGGAAATGTTTTGCATGGTCACACTGCGTGACCTGAGAGATCCACTGCGGCACTCCGGAGACCTGGTCCGCCCGACGCCAACCCCCCTATGATCCTAAAAATCAGCTCTAGACAACTCTTTGGATTCTCTCATGAATAACAATCGGCCAGCCAATGCTGTGGATTGATCCTGCATTATTCTCTCTTCTATAGAGTATGCGAACTCTATATCGATGCGACATTGGATTTGTTTGATCAGATTGGTGAGCTTCCAGCTTCCAAGTACTGGGCCATGACCTAAAAATAGTCAACTCCTGCCCCTAATTAGTCACAGCATAATACAATTCAGTATGAAGGACTAAGATCGCAGACGAGACGAGAATTTAGGTACCAAACAATGAGACTGCCGAAAATCATGGACCAGAGCCAGCACTGCATATTCTGGGGCAACTTTGGGATCGATCAATACGGAAAGAAGAAATTGGCTTGATAATATGGAAACGTGACAGACTCGGCTGCCACTGCGCCCAGGCATAATTACCTGGTAGGATGGGTACACTTGTTTCCGGGGCATCGCGAAACACCAGCAAGCCACCATACGAGTCGCCGTCGCCGCAATCATTTGCGTGGGGGACATACTGGGTCTCTCGATTGCGTACCATTTGTGATGCGGCTTACAGTAAGGCCTATTATGAATACCTTGGGCACTGAACAATGTTTTATTAGCAAAACGATACCGTATGGGCGCGCAATAGCCCCTTAACCCTGCACTGTGAGACATTCTGGAACATTTCCCAGCATGCCAGGGGCAAATAGCGCTAGCGTCTCTGCGCAGAGTCCAGACTCTGTTGGTGCTGACCTAATGGAATTACCAAGTCATACCTATACCCACGGTCATAACCATGAACTGCCTGAAGACTTGATTGCTGAACATTCGTAGCTTCTTAGCCAAGCCATGTACAGCTCGGGAAATGGTCTATCTGATTTGAAGACATTATGGGCAAAGTAAACCCCACTCTTCTAGTTGGGATAATCTCATGATGCCACGGCAAATGGTGCTCCAATGATTAATCGGCGCTGCCCCAAATTTTGGAAGCAGCCCCTTTGCTCAAAACATCAGCCAGCACGCGACTGAAAGCACCAAGCGCATCTCCCGCATTTGTAAGTTGCGTCGAGGCAGATGCCATAAGAGCAGCTTCGGGCAGGTGAGGGTAGCAATTTAATGGCCAGCCACCTCGTTGCGACGACAGATTATTATACTGGCCCCAGCCTAAACCCCAGCTCAAGCGAGCGACAAATGTCTCAATCTGCATCCCCTCTAGTCATTGAGCGCCCCAGCAAAACCACAAAGCTTGCTCATTCGAGAAGATGGGTCAGCGCCGCGACATCACTATTTCTTGAAAGGTTCAACCTTGTGTGGACCAAGCAGTGTTGCTTGTGCGAAACCCATGTCTTGGGAAGCTTCACATTATTAGCAAACTGAATGGCGACTGGTGTACGATCTCTGTCTGCTCTAATTCTCGCGAGGTTTACACGCCCGGCAGCTCGTGACTTTCTCGGTGACTCGATCGTTGCTGATGGCTGCATATGCAATGGTTGGAACATATCCGCCTGTCCTGAAAATCCATCTTATCATCTCGCTGGAATGTTTTGATGCTGCCGAAGCTGTCATCATGAAAGCATTTGTGGCTGCCGACATTGCCGATTCTGCACTATCAGCTGCTCAGCAATATCGCCATGTTGTACTTGTCTACGACTTTTGCTCTTTCCCATCTAAATCAGTGTTATATAAGACAGTTTGTTGGAAGAACAAGTGAGAAAATGATAACAGTTCTTTTTACTATGTTTTCAAGGCTGTAAGCCGTGACGTGACGACAATTGCTGCGCCGCATGATCCAGATTCAAGACTTTCCACAGTTCCACCCTCATGCTCCTCCCCCTCTTCCCTTGAAAATATCTTCTGAGCATACCCAGAGGAGTGGGAATTTCTAGTCTGCCAGGGCTTTTACGTGATTCCTCACTACATTGGCTGCGCGTGATCATGGCAACTTCAAATATGGATGGCAAAAATGGACGTTTCACATACAATGCTCTACCTGATGCGGCGACGCATATACGGCTGATCGAAGTTCATAATGCCCCTCAAGACGGTGGCCGTATTGAGATTGAAATTTCTAGTTGGCCTCTTGCAGAGGTTCCAGAGTACCAAGCTGTATCATACACCTGGGGCGAGGTCACATCGACGGAGACCATTCTTATCCGTGGCTATCCAGGCTCACTCCATGTGCGCCGAAACTGTGCCGATGTCCTGCGTCAGGCTTTTCATTTCAAGCCTGATGGCCCAGCTTACTTTTGGGTTGACGCAATTTGTATCAATCAGCAAGACAGTGCCGAGAAGAGCTATCAAGTTGCCATGATGGGAGATATCTTTGAGAACGCCGAGTGCGTCTTCGCGTGTGTTGGCATGCACGACGAATCAAGCGAATTTCTTGCCAAAGCTCTTCACGATTTTGAGGCTATGCTCGAAGCAGGTGGCGGGTCGCTATCATCTGTATTTAGTGAGGAGAATGAAGAATCTGCAGATGATGGAGCCAGAGGCACAAGTTTGTCGCCTAAAGAGCAATGTCTGACTCTATGCGGCCTTTGGTTCCAGCGAATCTCGGACGAGAATGGCCTGAGATTTATGCAAGCTTGCGATGAGTTCCCGAAGAGAAGCTATTTCTGGCGAATCTGGAATTTGCAGGAGTTGTACCTAGCTCGAGAAATCCGAATCATCTGTGGATTCAATGAGTTGTCTCTGGCATCTTTGCTCTTCTGGTGGAGGTACTCCAAACTTTACTTTTCTCAACTATTCGTTGAGAAGCTTCCACAAGAGTACCTGGAGAAAGCACCTTGGACCGACGGAGAATATATTCTCGATCAAGGAGGTTCAGGACTTGGGGACGTTTTTGAAGACATGTTATGCAACAACGTCCGTCCTCAACCGCGTGGTAAAATGGAAATGTGCCAAGAGAAAGTGATTGAGCTCTGTGAGCCTCGTCACTGTCAAGATCCCCGTGACATTATTTACGGGACGCTACGGATTATGGATTGGGATGGCATTGAGCCTGACTACTCCAAGCCAACTTGGGAGCTGGCGACGAACACCATGAGCAAATTTGGCAGTACGAGAGAATTGCTGCAATTCATTGGAAGATTACATATCAGCCGCGATGACCCCGAGCTCTCTGATCTTGTCCATAGTAGGCTGGAATCTGCAGACCTTACCGAAAAGCTGGATGAGACAGATATTCCCGAGTTTCCCGACGAAAAATACTTTCCCGCTGGGGGGTTTCAGCTCACTCCTGACTCCTCGTGGAGGATCATTCGAGCTCAGAAGGACGGGGCTGATTTTTGTCGTATCATTGGCCCTTCAGGGAAACCTTCCGCTGTTGCCCATACCAACGTACATCTGGATGATTGGTTGGTGCGTACGACTAGACATGCCGGTGTCATACTTCGCCGTATCAATTATTTCTACCAAGTAGTTGGCCCAGTACGCTTTTTATCCGAGTCAGACCTCCCTAATGAGCTATCAGCCTTCTTGTTGTTCTTCGATCCGGAAGATCTTGTGGTTCATTTAGCACAAGATGATTGCCGCTCCGGAGAGTTTGAGACTATGGAAGATGAAGATACGAGTGTCATTGCGTCTCTACAAGTCCGTGTCTGCAAAAACAAACTATCTTCTTGGGCTTGGAGGCCCGAGAAGGAATGCTTCTTTAATATGTATGGCTTTTTAGACATGAAGCCGGATGTTATTCTTCCAACACTTACTTGTCTGTACAAGCTTTTCACGACGCTGAATGCATACCGAAAAGCCGGCATAGATGTCGACAGCTCATAGCCGGTCGGTCGTGCTAACCATCGTTCGACGCCTTGGCACATGTTCAACATCTATTTTTTTTTTTAATTAGCTGGCAAGACTTTTATGCACATGTTTCTACCTATTGACTTCCACTTTAGGTGAAGCTGCTCATCAGGGGTTGTCTAGAATTGTACTCTCTCTTGATCCTGGCATGTACAACTGAAGGGCCCGTGATTAAGGATCAAACTGAGGCCTATAGGTGATTGATCATTGAAGAGTCTTATACTGTCAAGATATGACACTAACAAAAGACCAAATATTGCCTTGATACATTAAATCTCCTCCGGTGCCTACCGGAGGATATATGACTGCAGCTTTTTTGAACCACCTTTCCATTCAGCATCGGCCTTTCCGTACATGTACCCATCAACATAAGCATCACTTACAAATTTATATGATCCATCGCTGTAGGGGCGTAGGATTATTGGTGCCCTACATCCTAGAGGCACACAAATCAAGTCGCCGTAACCGATGTTTGGGGGGCCCAAACCCACTTGACCCTCCTCGGAAACAAAAAGTCGGCGCATTTCGCAAGTTCGCTCAATGTATTTGCTCCAAAAAGCAGACAGTTCCTCCTCGGATGCACCCAACCTGGTCTGGGAATACGCCTTCAGCTCATCATCAAGGGTGATAGACGGCAAAGTAAACTGAAGCCTCTGTACAAACACATGGAAGCATATGTCAGTGAGTTCTTGAGAAGTCAAGTCATCCACGGTACCCATTGTGATGGTCCTGCACAGTACTTCTCTCTCGTCAGACCTCCCTAACTGTTTGACCAGCGCACGCCAACTCAGGAATGCCATTGAGATGTCATCGCCAGTGTGAAAGTCAGGAACGTGCAGCCCTACCTGGGCAATCCTACCCAAAAAGACGGCCTTGACCTTCATCTGCCACCCTCTCAAGGACGTGTTGCTGGCACCCGAGGAGATCGTGAAGTCTGCCGGTTCTGAACTGGCAGCGCAGTCACATATGTCCATGACCACGTCAACCTGAAGTTCGCGTGACCAATCGGGGATCCAACTAGGTAGAAAGTGCGGATTCTCTGTAGTCATCCCGATTATTGTGGCGTAGCACAACACATCCAGTCGTCGAGTAGACCGCAGTATGTATTCAAAAATGTCCATGTATAACTTTTTGACCGAGATGGTGTAATCAGGTTTGAAGTGGCGTCTTATTGCTTCCGGCAGAACACCAAGTAAGGCGTAAAGCTTGTCCTTTGGATCGGCACAACGCTTCGGCTGGCACCAAGCCAAGAATCCGAGCAGCTCTTCTTCTTCTTCGAGGTCCAAGGTATTGGGACCATTATAGCACAAGACCCATGAAATATATTCACCGGTCCCCTCTAGCCCTTCCCGCATGAATGTACCTCGAACGTCAAGATCGTGGCGTCGAAATGCACGTGAAACATCTCTGTAGTTTTCCCACGGTAGCCAGCGGGTGCCATAATAGATTCTGACAAATTGTCCGCTGTGGACCTCTTGTAAGATCCACATCCTTCGCCAGTACTCTTTATTGAACAAGGACGCGAGTGCAACAAAATGCTCGTGCCAACTGGGTGATCTCATAGATTCCTTGAAATCCGGCTCCGAGTTTTTCACTTTGACCAGGTGTTGCACGAGCTCAATGGCCATGTAATCTGATTGCGTTGCCGGTCCAAGCCAGGCAGCTGTGTATTTGGCTTGTCGGTATATGTCTGCCATGATGGCAACCTGAGATGAACGTTCTGCAATGTTTGACTGATTGATACAGATCGCATCTGCCCACAAAGTGACAATCTCGCCGTCGCTCTCGCTCTGGAGCATGCTAAGCACATCGTATAAACTCGTGTTGATGTCAAACTTATGGCCGTCAACTATAATTGTTGTCCTCTCATCAGCGTCGCCCCAGGCATAGGAAATGGCCAAGTAGTCTGGTGCTTGCGACAGAGCGACATGATCAAGCTCGCATTCTAAACATGACCCGGTCCTTGGTAGTATGCGTAGTATGCGAATATCACCGGTCTCGAGCATTTGGTAACAAAGACTCCCTGAATGAGTCGCCATAGTGGTGAAGTTCTCAGATTCATGCTCTTGGCCGCATGAATCCTGGTTTTCGTTCCCTGTCGCACATTGTGCCATTGCCCACAGACAGCAGCACTTCACTTGTCTCAATGGACACGTAAACATAGTAGGAAAGTGTGTATAGCTGAGCAGTTCGTCTTAGAGGTATGAACGTGGAAGGAAACAACCCCGCATAAAGAGCGAGCGGAGTGGAGCGGGGCATACCCTGGGACTCATGATGTACATAGTCAAGGTCACATGATCAATCTTGCTCCTATGCGGTGTCACTGTCTTCCTCAGGATGCCCTGCCGATATAGGTGCCATGACTAGGAGTCGGTATGATCTACTTTCGAACGGAGGACGATATGTTTGAAGTATATTAGGAAAGGCTGCCACACTGGCCTCAAAGGACACTGTGGCTGTGATGCCGGCAAAACTTAGTCTCGACTGAACAAGTCCTGGGAACTATGGATCGCGGGCGACACGATATACGTGTACGTGAACGGCACCCAAACTTCAGCACCAGGGCAGGAAGCAGATGATTTCTATTAATCATGACGGCATATCAATGAAGTGGAGTTGTTACCTGAGGTGTTCGTCATCTCCATGGGTAATAGCCTCAGGCTATCCGACATGTGCTGATCAACCCCATTGTTGAGACTGCGACTAAATCTTTATTCATCCGAAACGTCGGTTGCCTGGACTTGTGCAAACGACATGAATGCCAGAGGAAGAAACCGAAAAATACGACGAAGAATTGGTTCCTGACCAAATCTTTTCAGATGGAAACTTCGGAAACTTTTGCTAGATAAAAGCGCATCTTATCCTGGGTCTTTGGTTTGAAACCCACCAGTTCACCAACATCCCCATTCTCTTCATCCAACACCACCACGACCTAATACCAACGATGTCCAGCCGTAGCTCCGGTGTTTCCATGGAAGTCTCTCACGGCCGGGAGGAGGAGCCCAAGGACAAGCCCGACAATTTTGCAGAGGAGCAAGAGTGCGAGCACGAGAGCGCCAAGGAGAAAGACAAAAAGAACGGTGGCAACCACTCCATTGACTTCAAGACCCATCCCGCCTTCAAGAAAGCACGTGTTGCAATCCAACTCTTCGTCAACCGTGCTGACAAGATCGAACGAAAAAGCCAAAACAGATACACGATGCGGACCTTTGCAATGGCAGAGTCAGACTTGATGGATGTTGACAGCTGGCACAAGAAGGCTTTGACTGCAGTGCGCAAGGCAACTCAAGTGGACAAGCAGGAGGGGGACAAACTCAAGGCTGATTTACGGGAGAAGTGGCTGGCAGGACGATGCACCTTCGCCAATGAGGTGGGCGACTATGATATGGACTATGATTACTCCGACCCTGACCTCAACCCCAATTCCTGTTCCGATTTCGAGAAGGACGATTCCGATCTCGAAGAGGACGGATCCAATCCCGAGGAGGATGATTAATGCATCTTTTCAGGCAACATGGAGCAACATGAAGTGGTACAGGGAAGCATGGGGAAGCACAACATAAGCGGCATGGCAGTCTGCTAGACCCTGAATTTCTGAACTTAACGAGCGCTACGCGCCTCATGTACACTGAGACCTCGCCGACTTTCTTAGCGACTGGTACAAATCAACTCACTCTTGATTTCATGCATACCTACTTTCTGATGGTGCCAAGTACTAAGAATGATAGGATGGTAGAGGCATAGTTTCATTGTTACTCTAAACAAGATACCACAAACCATGACCGGAACTTTCTACACGCTCGCATGAAAACATAAACAGACAGCTCACCACTAGATACTCAGCACTAAATATAGGCAGTGAACTATTTGCAGCCTGACGAGGGTTTCGAGTTGGAGTTGTTGCACGTTTGTGCCATGAGACTTGTTCTTTGGCCCCCTGAAAAACCAAATCTTGTATTTCCAAGCATCGAAGACAACGTCTGCATACATTTTGAGTGGGATGAATTGCGATCTCGATTAGACTGTCGAATACGGTCCTGGCAGTCTTTCCATTAAACCAATGCCCCACATAAAGTTCTGCCCGGGCAGAAAAGATTACAACCTGACACAAAGAAGCGAGTGTATGGTTTGTGGCTGGGCCGACGCCAATTACTTGGCAGTCGATGTCATGACGAGCGTCGGAGCAAATTAGACAAGGTTTGTCAGCACCCCTAGAATACCAGGACTCCATTTAGACTGAATAGATTGAATTGTAGTAATAATTCAATGGAAATGCTCAATCAAAACGGTTGGGTCGGTTGATTCAATTTGAATAACTTGCACTCGATAGGTATGCTCTTGTCCGTGAGCCGAGTCATGACAGCTTAGAATACATTCGCATTCAACAAGCAATTTGGATTTATACTATTGTATCAGCCATGGAAAATTGTTACTCGAAAGGCCGAGTACATATCCGGCTGATGTTCTAGTGGCTGGCCCACCCGATGTCACCCTTACTGGGCAGGAGAACAAGCCCCGAGCCTGATGTCAAAGAGGGCAGGGAATTATTTGCCTCGATCGTAAAGAGGGTACCATTCATTTTTTCTGACCCACCTGTCCACTGACTTCACTGTATGGGGAATGGGATTGCTTCTCTGATATATAGCTAGGTCCCTTCTGCAACTACATCCTGCATCTTTTGTTTTATCAAACACAACTCTGGAGTTCACCAAAATCATGGCCGACAAGACTCGTTCGCGTTTCTCTGGTTCTCGCGTTCCATCGCGTCAAAGAACCCCCAACGACCTCCCACAATCTGAGCTCCCGCAAGAGAAAACCGCCAAGTCCTACACCTACGAAAACGTGACAGGATGGCGTCAATACCGAGTTTTGAGACCATGTCGCGGCATGTATCATGATATACGTCGCCGGCTTCCCTACTACTGGAGCGACATCACAGATGCCTTTACCTACAGAACCATTGCCAGCACAATTCGCATGTATTTTGTCAAGTGAGTTTCACAACACTTGTTGTCGGCTTCTAGGATATTTATCAGGCTAATTCCCTTAGCATTCTTCCCGCTCTCGCGTATACACTCGATATGTATAGAAAAACCGGCGAATTCTTTGGCGTGACCGAAGCGCTGTTTTCGTCGGCCTTGGCCGCCATGGTTTTTAGCCTTCTTGGTGCCCAACCTTTGACAATCGTCGGTATCACTGGGTTAATTTCCTTGTTCAACTACACCATCTATGAAATTATTGCACAATACGATTCTTCACTATACCCCCTCTTCATGGCTTGGACGGGAATTTGGGCTGCCATCTTTCATTGGATTGTCGCCATGTTTAACCTTTGTGATTATATGCGTTACGTGACGGACTTTTCCAGTGAGAGTTTTGGTATGTATGTTGGTATCATTTACATGAGTAGGTTGAATCAAAAATGTGGACCACAAAAATCAAGTGTGCTGATCAAGTCTTAGTCAAAGGAGTCGAAGAATTGGTCAATGAACTCACCGTCGAAGGACCTGTTTCCGGCTACCTCAGTTGCATCATCGCCATCCTCTACTTTGCTTCGGTATATTCTTTGGAAAAGATGGGTCAGAGCACACTTTGGAAGCCTTGGTTTCGCGGAATTCTCGCAGATTATGCATACGTGGTAGGGTATTAAATCTAGCCAGAACGACCAGTGTCTGCGTGCTGATCTGAGCTTTGAACAGTTTGCGACCCTTTTTTGGGTGGGATTCTCGCACATTCCCGGGCGACTTCAAGACGCACACGTCTCACAGCTCCCTGTGACCAAGGCGTTCTACCCAACTCAGCCTCGAGACTGGTTATTGGACTTTTGGAATCTTCCTGTCAAGTGGATATTTGTAGCCATTCCCTTTGGCTTTCTGGTGATGCTGCTTTTCTACTACGATCATGTCAGTCCCAGTCATATCCCTGCACCGAGAAGCTTTGTTAATCAACAAGGTATAGAATGTCAGCAGTATTACAGCTCAAGCTCGCCAATTTCCCCTCAAAAAGCCCGGAGGTTTTCATTGGGATTTCTTCCTGCTGGGATGCACAACTTTCATTGCAGCAATACTAGGCTTACCCTTGCCGAATGGATTAGTTCCACAGGCGCCGGTTCACACCGACTCGCTTACCGTCTACGAGACGAAACTGGAAATCATTCCAACAGCAGAAGGTGAAGGCACAGAGATTCGCCGTCCCGTCGTTGAAGCGGTAGCTGTGGTTGAACAGCGTGTTTCGCATTTCTTGATGGGTCTTGCCTTGATAGGCACCATGACTGGACCATTGCTCGCAATGCTTCATACAATGCCGTCAGCACTGTTCGGAGGAGTCTTCTTTGTCGTTGGGGTAAGTAGAAACTGCATGCATACTCGCTATAACCTTTACAAGGAAAAGCACTAATCTATACTTCCAGTGGGGGTCAATTGAGTCCAATGCCATCACTCAAAAACTCGTGTTCTTGATGTCCGAGGACCGATTTATTCAACGTGACGAGCCGCTTCTCAGTATTCCTCGCCGCAAGATCTGGCTGTTCATCGGACTCCAAGTTCTGGGCGTCGCAGCTACAGTCGCTGTATCACAAACGATTGCTGCCATTGGGTTCCCCGTGCTCATCATCTTGCTCATTCCTCTCCGTACCCATCTCATACCCAAATGGTTCACCCTTCGGGAGCTGGAGGTGATGGATGATTTTACTTGTACCAATGAACAAGTGCTGGCCAGCCTAGGTGGAGCGCCAAAACTCCCTGAACATACCAGGGCGCAAGACTGGGGTCTGGAGCGCCGTAGGAGCGAACAAAGGTTCGGCTTACAGCGTCAGAGAGCCGGGAATCTCAGACGCTGAGCTGGTTTGTATTTGTCATTGATCGGAACTTGAGAACAGCCGAGAGACGGTCATTGAGCTGACTGGCTGTTGCACTAGCTGTAAACATGTACTTTTCAGGAATATTGTTAGATAGACATCTTGGCGACACAATGCTTCAGACATTAATTAGCGAAGATTATCACGACTTGATTCAAACATCATAATACACTGTCAATACAAATTTACTTTTCTATTCTAAACAACCAAGTATCATTCAAAGCCATGAAGAATTCCACTGCTCTAAACAAAGTAGGCCAAATGCATAGAAATCATATTTAAAGAGACTTAAAGGTCTCTGCCACCCCCGAAAGTCATGGTGCACCAAACCACGAGCTTGACATACGGGGTCGCTTCCTTAATAGCTCCATGACATCCTAGACGCTACAAGAATACCGCGTGCTGTTAGTTATAAAAACGCACAAGTCACGGGAAGTAGTTTACCTACTTACCTACTAACTACCAGGTGACTCCTGTATCTGGACTGGTGTTCACCGGTGTGGGATTCTCTCGAATAGGTAGAGTTGCTGCGGGGGCTGCTGAGGCGCAAGAGAGCGTCATGGCGAAGGCGACGAGAATAGCTTGGACCCTCATTGTTGCGACGTCTCAAATATGAAGATTCAAGGGATCTAAGAGTTTGAGGAGTGGATATGATTTATCTGGCAACAAGAAATATGCGAAATACTCAATGTTTGATCGAATTGACGAACGTGGCGTGAAAAGATGATGCTAATGGCAGTGAGCTTGTGGATTTCTTAAAGCTTGATGGTATCTGCTCTACTTCTGTTGGGATATCTTGCTGTCTTTTATATTTTCTTCAATTCCTGAAAATATGTACTTTGGTTTTCACATCATCCGAGACTCTCCATCATTGGAGTCATACCACAGCCCCATCGTATTCCGTGCCGTGATCCTTCATGGGGACGGTTAATCACATCAAAGTGACATCCCGGCCGACTTTTACTCGGCAAAGTGATCTGATATCATGAAAGAATTGCCCGTGACTAAAAATTCTGCATCATAAGCTGCGGAGACCTGTTCATCCGATTGCAGGTCCTTGTAGTGCAATAACCACTATTCGAGGCACAGATCCATATCAGTGAGACCACCCCTGCTTTGCTTAATGGAAATCCTGGCTTCGTGGTTTTAAATACAATCCAACTTGGCTATATCCTTCTTGGAAAAATACTATTACAGTAAAGACTAAGTACAGATTCAAGTAGGGGACCAGTAGTCGATATGTGAATATGGTAGGAATGTCTTTCGTGCGTAGGCTTGGCTTTTATAATATGTCTAAGGCTTCCATTGGCTCATTAGCCGGACCCCGTTAAGATTTTGCCCCTGATTCGCTCGCCTATTTTAACGAGATGAATATGCTAGCAAGACGCGCTTGTAAGGAAGAAGCCGCCTCTATTCAGGGATGATAACCCAACGGCCGTTTCGCAGCCAATAAGCGGCGGCCCAGCAGAGCGGCTTGTTCCGCCACAAAACCAGGCAGCTGGGAGCGCATGATATGATACTTGAACAGGTTCGTATGCTGACATTGAATTCCAAGGCAGAAGCCGATAAGTCTAGTGAAAAGCGGAAGATTGCCGGCACAGCAAATCAATCATGACTGAAATCGCATGGGTTTGGGTGGTATCCGAAACATCCCGTGATGTTTTCGACCTTGCTGAGTAATGGTGCATCACAGTCATGTGATCCAAGAAAACATGATATAGACTTTCAATTCTGTGCGCAAGCTCTGTTACTTGAAGATCAGCTTCGCCTTAGTAGCTCATCAACATGGCCACTGTTAGAAAACGGATTGATTCTGCAACAGCGACAAGCGTTGTATTACGAACGTCAATGGCAGACACCCATTCAAAAAATAGGCGCCCCATAAAAAACATGTCATATCTTTGAGAAATAGTCAGGAAGTGGCTGCTCATCTTGTCATTGTATTTGGGGCGATTTGTGGTGGATTCGAGTCGAGCTTATCATGGTGGAGACGGGGCGTTGTTCAGCAGCAGACATGTGCCGCATTGGCTTGAAGGCTTAGAGCTTCCTACACACTTTTAGGTAATAAAACACGGATGCCGTAGGATTTGGTTCTTGACATGGCGTGACCTTTTACTGCAGAAATGTTTCTTTGGGAAGGATTTGAATCCCAACTAGGCTGCTTGCCCTACAGAAAAGATGCCGACCTCGCCGTAGGCTAGATGATCGGCGCTGCAAGGGATTTCTTCCTTTGCATCGACTTATGCGTCCCCTATTCCATTGAAGAATCTAGAATGTATCGTTTACAGGCAGTGTATTGCGCAAAGTCCGAGCTGCTGAACCGTATTTGTTTTGCGATCGATCCAATCAGTGTGCTATCGCGTCCGGATGGAGTTTTTTGAGAAGCACTCGTAGCCAAGCTGGACTCCAAGCCTAACCCCATCGGGCACGCATTAACCCTTGCCATACGCCTTACCCTCGTCAGCCCTGCATTGATTTGCCAGTGATAAGTTTCCCATGCATTCAGTGACCATGACCGTTGGTGGCGACAGGGTAAAAGATTCGGCAACAGAAGTTTCCGGTAGTTCTTGCAAGAGCCACAGATGAGTAAACATCCATACTAGTGAAATGTGAGACATAGCGCATTACCAAGAGTATCCCATGATCGCTCGCAATCTTTGATCATTGGTTCATATACGACCATGTTTGGTGTGTAGCAATCCAAAGACTCTACATTATGGAAGGATCCTGTGCTATAAGGATTCATAAATGCCTTCATTTGTTGATACAGGCAGCCTAGCTCTTGGCTTAACCACCCGTCACCAAGTTTGGCCTCGCTTGTGCACGCCCAGCTCTGTAGATGGGATCCAAATCCTGAGACGGCAATAATGTCGCCCGGAGCAAGAAAACGATGAATTGTGGTGGATTCTTGTGATGTGTATATGATGAATTCGAATCCGGTCTATTGGGCGCTGCTCTATGAGATAGTGTAGCTCAAATTGCAAGTCTAATGGTTCAGCCCTGCGCCGCGCTCTTGTAAGAGGTGCCGCCTTCCGCTTCTATATGCGCTCCGATCATTCATGGTCGTCTTCTCTCGTAGAGTCAATACTGGACCGAAGCAACTCTTTGCCATCGGTTAGTGTGCTTGGTCATCTAGAAATAGTTCGCAGCAACTCACCATTGCGTTCGGAATTGCCGTCGTTGGCTTTTCCTGAGAGATCATCAAGGCCAAACAGTTGGGACATTTCCTCCAATGTGCGCCCTCTTGTTTCAACTAGTCACGGTTAGCAAGCGAAAAGATCATTCATATCCTCTGGCATCTTACTTAGGGCGTATCGAACAAATAAGAATGCAACGACACAGAATAATGCCAGCAATATATAAAGCCCCCATCCAATGGCACTAGCTATGGGGGGAGTAGTTTGTGCGACGATGAAGTTCGAGATCCAGAGCGATGCGGTGCAGAGAGCATTACCTTTGGCCTAGAATGTCGACATCAGCTTTCATTACAGGGCTTGAAAAAGTGTGAAACAAGCGCAACGACTTACGCGCAGAGCACTGGGAAAAATTTCGGCTGCATAAGTCCAAGACCCGGAACTCCAACTCATATTAAAAAAGGTGTAGAAGAAATACGGAAAGATGACAATGGCGTTGTTTGCTGCATCGCCGGGATGGTGCTCGGCGTGTCGTAAAAGCATTGCTATGCCGATGAGGGCGAAGAACATGCCTACTGTACCGATCTGGAGCCAAGTCTTTCTCCCAAGCCTATCAAAATACATGACAGGTATCCAGGCTGCAAGGAAAAGAACGACACCAACGCCAGCGGTCGCCAAGTTAGCAGCCTCTGCACTCAAGCCACCTTTCATGAAAAGAGTTGGTGCACTGATGTAATCTAGTCAGTAAACGGCCCCCAATGTAACAAGAAGAGGACGGCGACGTACTAGTAGAAAATGGCATTCGTTCCCGTGATCTGCTGGAGAAACTGGATAGTAGTGCCAAGGAAGGTTATCCAAAGCACAGCCCCTTTGAACATGTCTGCCCATGTTGCCTGTGTAGATGCATCTTCGACATCGAGCGATTCACGGATCTCTTTGATTTCGAGCTCGGCGACGTCTGAACCATGTAAACGGCAGAGCACTTCATGTGCACAGTCGTATCGCTCCTGCGTGACGAGCCATCGAGGCGAGGGCGGCACCCAAACCCAGCAACCAACCGCTAGGATTAGCGCTGGCACAATCTGAATCGCTATTGGAAAACGCCTAGACAGTAGGTATCTTTAGCGAGGCAGATCGGAATGATAGATGACAGACGAAAGTACTGACCACCAATCATTGGACTTCATAAAAAAGAATCCATAGACTACAAAGAAAACGACCATTTCGGCAAAGCAAAGGATCATCAAATTGATGGCTCCTATCCGGCCACGAATGGCTGCAGGGGCGATTTCGGTGATGTACAGGGGCACAGCGGCGGAGTAAGCGCCCACACCGACCCCCAAAATCAAACGCCCCGCAGTCTTTGGTAAGAGGGAAGCCGATTAGCATTAATGAGAATCGCTAGTCAACAACATGTTGAAGCAAAAAAAAAAAAAAAAAAAAAACCAACTCACCATCTGAATTATCCCATATGAAGCGGCCTGAAGTAGTGCGCCGGCAATGAAGATGGTACTAGCCTTGAGTGATACATTCGGTCAACAAGATTGCGCATCAACCACTCGTGGGGGTCATGATTTTGGCATACCAATGAAAGCGTACGTTCACGTCCAAGAGAATCCGCAAAGAAGCCAATCGTCATTGCCCCGACAGCGCAACCAATGTTGTAGATGCTCACGACAAAGCCAACCGTCCCTATGTTATGGAATGTTAGTATCATCAACTCGAGCAAATGGAGTGGCGCGGCTCCAGTTCCACGAGCACTTGCAGTCATTTGCTGGTTTCATCAGGTCCAGCCATCTCCTGTCCGCAATGATCATTGACATGACGCCCTGGTTCCATCCGAAAAGAAAAGACCCAAGACAGACAAAAGAAGTGAGAGTGTAGACATAGTGAATATTTGGCGGCCGATGCTGGCCCGGAATCGTGTCTCTCGGTGGACGGATGAGCTTGGTTTGCTTCAAGGACACCTGCGAAGCCCCCATCTTGCCCGAGTCCAAGTCGGAATGTCGCTGGCTGGAGACACGTCTACGTGGGTCAGACGCCAGCCAACAGGCATGCACTTAGGCTGTGACGGGAGCAATGAAGCCTTTGCAGGGTAGAAGAAATTTCGTCTCGTGGTGGCAAGAATCAGCACTCGATTACGATTGATGGCCGAGATAAGGGAATCGACATTGAGCAAGTAAATCGTGACTACTGCTGCCAGGAACTCAGGGTGGCCGACCCCGTGGGGAGTGACACCAACGGGGTGGGGGCTCCGTTGGATTGGGGCGATTTTAGTGGCTGGGAACGGGCTCTGTGTACCTGCAGCGGGTCGACGAGCTGAAGCGTGTCGCGCTGTATGTAGGCAGATACCCAGCATCACTGCGACCATTGCAACAGCATCTGATCAAATGCTACCGTTGTACATCACTGTCATTGCTAGAATTATCGACTGTCTAATCGACCACCAGAAAAGAAAAGGGGAATTCCAGACCATCCTGACCCAAAAACGGGCAGTAATCGAGGTGTCCCGTAGACACAGTGTCCAGATCAGCTCAAGCCCGTGAGAATAACGAAATGCATGAATTATGTCACATCTGTTTCTCAGGCTGCGTTACTACTCCTGCTACACACCACTCATCTCATCCATAACAACCACAACATCCCCAGCGACTCATGCACATGTTGAACGATCTGGCACACGGTTACCTCCTCGTCTTAGACCGTGAATCCGACCCCCCTGCATAGCCCGTCAGATCGTTCTGGTCCAAGAAATCTTCCAGATGGTCCGCAATCTTTTCATTATCCATATCCGCGAATGCAACGTGAGTACTGCCCTTGAACCCCAAGTCATCGCCCAACTTGACCACGTGCGCGTTGCCGCCGTACAGATTGATGAGCGCAGCAACCTGTCGCGACTGCTTCAAAAAGGTGTAGGATTCGTCCCTGTGGTCGGACCAGTAGAACAGGACGGCTGTGAGCTTAGCCAGCTTCTTAAAGTCTTCGAGCGGCACAATGTAGGGACCGTAGCCGCCGCCGAATGGTGACGTGCCAGCCGTGACGTTGGCATTGTCGGGATACACATATCCATAGCCTTCGAAACATACAATGGCCTTGATATTGGTCGTGTTACTCTTGACCGCCGTCATCAGTGCGCGAACCCCCGACGCCGAGTTGGTCAGGTACACAATGTCCTCGCCGAGTTTGCCCGAGTCGGCACCAACTGCTGCCGTGTGGGAATGCAGTTCGACATTCTCATCACTGTCGTACTCTACGTAGCGCGATCGCGTGGCCTGCAGCCAGGCCTCATCGTCTTCTTTCGGAAACTGGGTGTCTGGCCACCAGTTCTTGTAGTAAGGTCCAAAGTTCCACGCAGCAAAGTTGCCTTGGTCTCGGTAAGAAGGTGTATAGGTATCAGGGTCACAACCCCAGTTCGCGCGTCCGACTCTGGGCCCATCCCAGAGGTAGACTGGATAGTTGCGCCTCAAGAATATATCCTTGAACCCAGGGCCACCGTCCCAGCGGTTCTGAAAGGTCTGGGTGCTGGAACTGTGCCACATTACGAGACTCGTCTTTCGTGGCGTATAAGGGATGAAGTATTCCATATATCCATGGTCGCACGAAAGCGTAAGGTTGGGGAACCTGGGGTCAGAGATGATTTTACCTCCAACGTTGAAGCCTCCGGAGCTATCGAGCATTATGGGGCGTCGGCGGTCTTGCGAGCGCCCAGATATCGGGCTACCAAGACCCGTTGACGCAAGAATCAAAGCAATGCATATTAGAGCCATCGGTGCCATAATAGGCATGGTTTGCAAGAATATCGTGGCGCTTCACAACTGCGATCAGGTTTTCCCAACTAAAGAACAAGGTCGCTCTGGGAGAACCGGGGCTTCTTCGAGCACTTATTCTTTCGGCACTCCTGGGAACAATATACTCCTGGGAACAATAGGAATTACCAATCATGAGACCGACTCAGTACGTGATTCTTCCGCTCGGCCCAGATGGGGACAAACGAGACCCGCATTCAGCATGCATATGCGTCATCTATCAAGGTATGAATTGATTTAAGATTTGCGCTGATAGGTATAGGCAAATCAACGTTGACAAATTATCCGAGAGTGCCAACATATATCCGGTGATTGGCAGCTGTGAACTTCCCCGCACCGACACTATCACAATCAGTTGCTCTATTGCCAAGCTGATAACTGCCGGTAGGCGTTGGGGATAGGAGACTATAAGCTGATCTGATGGAGTTGCATCCAGCCCAATCAGCTCCTATTCGAGCAGACTCGAGTGCGACGTCTCCTTTGTACTGAACTACTTTTCATCGACCATTGCAACTCTATCCGTATCCTGGGCTCGGAGGTGTAGAATCTCCTCTTTATCAACAAATTGGTGGATAGCAATTGCCGTCCCGGAATATATTTGGGACGTTACTGGCTCTCCTAAGAAGTTTACTTCTGATCTCGCGTTACTCTGTTTCTTGGCTTGCAGGTCTCTCTGTAACAACACATCATCACAGTGGATACACCCCGATTTCCACAGATGGCGATACATTGTGGAAATGCCCGCGGACCTCAGCTAGCTACCGTCATAGCCCAACGACAGCTTTTTCTTCTTCACTCTGACATATCTAGATTGTTCCCGAAACACCATTGCCGCCTGGCCGCAGCTACCCGGTGCACAGTGACGGACCTATTTCCACATCCTTTCCGTGGCAGTCGCTTGGGCACCCCTCAAGGATTCGAACTGGCCGTCCTCCTGGCCCTGTGCAAAGCAGCCGGCGTCGCCTCTCCACGCTTGGCCAAGATGGCCGAGATGGGTTGCCTGCCAGGATAGAAGGAAGCAGGTAGTGAAGGGATGGGAATCTCTTTGCCAGCGGGAAATCCAGACGGAAGCTCATTGGACATTGTAGTGTACTGATAATTTGCGACAGACTTGACCGTAGATGTCGAAGTGTATGTGCCGCCCGAGCCCGCCTTGAGACAGCCTCCGGACCCGTAAGCATTCTGACACCCCCATAGAACAGAGCTACCAGAGTCGGTCCAGATGTTGAAATTCTTGATATCGATATTGGTGCACGGAACGGCCGAGGGGCAGTTGACCTTGATCGGACCTCGCTGCACGCCATTCGCGGCTGTCCCTTTCCAGTTGTCAAAGGTGATGTTGGTGTAGGTAATACCATTTCCGTCCGCCTTGGACATACTACTCCATGCCGAATCCAGATCCAGCGTATAAGCATTGCTGTGTCCCATGAAATTGTTAAGAATAACATTCTTGACGGTGCCGCCTCCACCGTTGGACTTGAACATGTACATTTGATTTGCGTGGTGAGTATAGATATAGTTATACTCAATGTCGTGGATATCTATACCTCGGACAGCTCGTTAGTACAGTTTTCACAGTGTGGAACTCTCTCCCGATTGACATGACTCACCGATGCCTGTTGCCAACGATCCCATAGCCGACCCCCCAGACCAGTTGCAATGGATTTGCTCTACAAGAATGTTGTTTGCTGGGTTCTTGACAGTGATACATTCGTCCTGCGCATGACGGAATGACATTAGCATTGGGCCTTCCCAATGGATATAGCTGGTAGGCTTGAGTTCAATTTACCTTGTTACTGACTTCAACGTCATGTATATAAATATTGCTACCCCAAACATCAACCCCATCCAATCCACCCTTATACACGCCATGGATGATTGTGTTGTACACCTCGCCATTGGTGCAAGTATCCAACGTCAAATGGAAAACCGGGGCTGGAGCATCAAGTCAGTAAGTCGTGAAAGCAAGTGAAGCAGCAATGAACCTACCGTCAACCAACGCAATGTCGTGAAACGAAAAGTCAGTAACCTTTGTGAGCCTTACAAGGCGCGGGCCACTTGCGCCCCCTGAATTGAGTTGATAGCCATAACCTTGGATAGCGCCCTTGGAGTTTGCACTATAGAATTCAAAGTCGCTGGTACTAGTCACTGCAATCATGTTGCCCGAGGCAGTGCCGATTCTGTATATGGTACCTATGTATTATTAGAGATCAACCTCATGACGCAAGCACCAAGCCATCGGCTCCGTAGGAACTGCATACCTTCTAGGTTGATACTGACACCTTTACCTCCACTCAGTGTGACCCAGGAGCTCAGGCCATAATTACCAGCAGGTATATAAACTGCGAGATTCGTGTTATTGAGAGTGCATAGATCGTATCATCTTTTCCTGCCCACCTTGACCGCCGTTCTTGCAGGCATTCCACGCAGAGGTGATTGCGGCGCTATTGTCGGTTGTTGCACTTGAGACGCCGCCATAGCTCATGATATTGCAGACTTTGGCGGCCTTGGAAGCTGTAGACGTAGTCGGTCCCACCCGCCCTGATAGTTGAGCTGCGATAGGAAGAACATAGCTCACTATGATGAGAAGAATAGACAAAAGAAATTTCATGGTGGGACGATCAACTTGTGACTAAGTAAGGTCGCTGGGTGTCTCAAGATATTGCTGTCAATCACGCCGCGATATCTGGACGGCCGAATGTCATCCCAAGATATTCATCCATTGCCATATACCTTGGTATTTAAGTACATGGTAGACACCCAGTCTACAAGTTTCATCTATCGCCTCCATCAAGCTATAAGCTGATTGTAGTATTCATTTTGAAATAGCCGGGCTTCCCACTTACCACGTTCGGGACGTATTCGATTCATCTCCGGATGAGGACGTGATGGGATTGATGGAATGGCAAAATATATTTCCAGGAATGACATGATCGCCTTTATAAAGATGATATAAACACAAAAAAGTCGAATCAGTGCAGACGTTACGTTGCCGGCCGTATGTATTGGAAAAAGAAACCTGATTTGGCTACAGTCAACATGATTTCCGTAGCAGTGTCACAAGGCACAATCAATGCGACACGCCCACTAATATGTCGGCACTCGTCTAAAGTAACCCAGTAAATTTAGCCCAGTGATGGGCCTAGCCTATCTTCAGCTTGGCGGAGGGCGAAACACCGTTTAGCCTCATGGGTGACCTGGTGACTTGTCCAGTGCAGAGAAACACGATTGCCGACGATGATCATAATCGCGGGGAAATGCAACACGCCGATGCAACATAATTTGCATCTTTTACAAAAGCAGCTCTTGCAGAAAATGTCACAATCCATGGGTAGGTTTGGTATTCCGTTGCCGCCCGACTGGAATGTATATGCAGTTGTGCTTTGATGTGGATGAGCCTGCGAATGTTAGTAGAGGAGCCATTATCAAAAGGACACTAAATAAGACTGTTGAAGCTCCAGGGCTTTGCAACAGCAGTGGTTTACTCGTATCTTGTACAACAAATAACCAAGGGGTTAAGCGCGATGCATACATAGGGGGGCATGAGTATTAACCATCTTCCGCTTCTCAAGCCTCTTGCCGTTCTTCTTCACTCTGGCGCATTGGCATGCCAGAGTAAACTTTAACGGCATGCGGCTTCAAGATCATAGGCACAGTGGCTTATTATAAGTTTTCAAGTCTTGCAGAACTCCTCCATAGGCTGTACCTGAATGTAAAAGGCGCTCTGATGAATGCAGATGCAGTACTTCTCACTTATAATTTCAATTCGTTCCACGACATTCACTCGCCGTCGATGGGAACCTGTTGTTGGTTGCGGTTGCGGCGAAGGCTAGCGGCTGCAAAACTCCCTTAGGTACAGATTATAGCACCCAAACGGACCCCGACTGCTCAATGCATCGACTTCAAGAATGCAGGATGAAATAGCTGATATGATCAAGATCGTAGACTGTGCTGCATCTATGACAGGAGAATATTGCATCTCTATATTTGACGTGGACCTCTTTCTTCTATACTGTATTTCAGCCCTCCGAGCTTTTTCTCGTATGACGGCTACAATTGGGCATATCTTACCTGTAGGTCATTGATTGCCAGTCGATTGGTGAGCCATGCGCTAAC
This sequence comes from Pestalotiopsis fici W106-1, assembly GCF_000516985.1. NCBI lineage: Eukaryota > Fungi > Ascomycota > Sordariomycetes > Amphisphaeriales > Sporocadaceae > Pestalotiopsis > Pestalotiopsis fici. The sequence goes on along the minus strand of NW_006917092.1, from coordinate 3,195,659 downwards.
ATGGCTCTAAAGATCAGCGAGTGCTGGCAGCTGAATAGGGCCTTCACCCAGTGAATCCCAGCGAACAACCGCGTGCATCGCTGAGCCACAACACTCATATGCTCTCGACAACTCTCATGCATTCATCTTGTCCAATTACTGCGAGAGAACAGCGCGCAGCCAAGGGTTGCGGGATTGTCCCTATGCGACAAGCAAGAAATGTCATGCAGTTTCTCCTTTTGACTCTCGTTGTCAGTGCCGTGGCAGCTCTTTGACCTTGACAACTATCGTCGCTGCATCATCTTGTCCGTCCAAAGGCAAGAGTAACCCATCACTGACCAGATACGGGACAACTTTTTCGATCCACCACTGGCAAATTTTAACCTCATGCTTTACTGGACGCTCCGGGACTTTGCTGTCTTTATCAGCTAGAGCCACTTAATTCAAGCTGGGACCTGGAGCTGGGACTTTCTGGCAAGCCGCATCGAGATTGTCAAAAGGCCAAGACCCCGAGGAACCGGCCTGGATCTTGTCATAGGCGGACAAGTGCTTGGCGGAGATGAGCGCAATGGGGATGGCAATGGGATTCCTGCCGTCGTTCTCGATATTGTAGTCGCAATCATATTGGTACACGAATCCATACAAGCGGTCGCCTGTCGCGTGAACTCGGCCACCTACTTCTCGTTCTTGGCCATCTACAGCGATATGGGGTATCCACAAGGACAGTGTGCTGCAAAGAGACGCGACATGTATACTAGGACATAGATTTTGCAAAGCATATCAGAAAAAATAAGAGAATGGTTTGGTATTTTAGCATCGGACAAAAATAATTATTTTCCGAACAAGTGCGATGGAAACAATTGCGCATCGACTGGATCTTTTTTTTTTTTTTTTTTTTTTTTTTTGAACTTGTTGGTTCTGTGTTTCAGTTCCCCACGCCCTGTTAAGCATTCATGAGAGTGGGGAGAAATGGAGACGATAGAGCTGTTTGTCATGAGACTGAGCAAAATGCTCGTACTCGATCCGCGTTACAAAGAGATCAGTCAGCCTGCGCCATTAAGCAGGATGACGAAAATGGAGACCGACAATCCCAATCATGTCATGGCATTCGCTTGATGGTTAGGTCTGATGTAAGTCACGTTATTGTGTGCCAAACAAAGATTTACCATGAGGAGTGGATTGACTACCTACCTAGGCAGCTTCGACATCCCAGACTCGTTATTGCAAGTTTGGTCCCTCAATTCCACTATATCTCAGGTTAGGCTAGGTCCGTAAACTAAACAACCCTCTATGAAAAGGTTACAGCGGTCATAAAGGTCCTCAGCTCAGCTTAGCCGAATCGTGCGGCACGGGTCGTTATCTTGCGTCTTCCCGGCGCGCGCTCCGACATAGTATGTAAAACAATGCTTCTTTAGCTGTCCAATCTCCATGAATTGAATTGCCGTTTCAAACAACCGCAGCTAATCATCTGCAGCTAATCAGCCACTGACCGGGATACTAGAGGTGTGCTCTCGACCAACGCAAGGAAAGGATAGATCTAGATGTTGTACTTCGTCCAAGATGCAACACTAATTAAGATTCAGAAGTAAATGTCAACGACAATAACATGCATTCTCGACTAGACATCTGAGGAACATGCAAGTGAACTCGGTCCCAAAGGTCACGAAATCGATTTACCTACTTCATAGTATCATAGAAAATCAGGAATAGTTTTGTAATCCTGGCGTTTCCAAGGTAGCCGTCACAATCCCCACGCTGGCGGCTCGGGACCCGGGTGTCATGTTTTGGCCCATGTAAGAGAACATGGCGGTACTAGTGCTTGTTGTATTGAGTGAAGTAAATCTACTTTGGGTGGGGGGTTCAAGCGCCCTGAGATGCGTAAATGATGACCCACTGTGGCAGCTACTATGTACCTATACCTCTTGGGATATCGGCAGCTGTTGCCATTTTCCCACAATGTAAGGCTCTCTGCATGCAGATGCAGGGTAAGCGACAAAGGGTCCTTTGCAACCCACCAAACAGCACGGAGGGGTCTGGGGCGAGCTGGATTGATTCTACGGAATACATCGTAACTTTACTGTAAGGCATCGTAAGCAGATTCACTTCTAGCCCCCGGGGGTGGGGGATGAAATAAGAGCAAAACGACAAAGAAGTTACAGAAGCAAGAGGTTGAGAGCGGGAAAGAAAGAAGCACACGCGAAAAATATACCGTAATGATTGCTAATAGTCAAGGGAATGAAAATGCAGCAGCAAAGACATAAATACATACAAGGTTACTATACAAATTTTCGACGAATACCATTCGTCAGCTTTTGATAGTCAGATTGACCCTTTACAGGCCAGCCGGGGCGCCACTTTCTTTATCGATGCTGTCCTACTGTACTCTTGGGACCTGGAGGTAATACTAGCAGCTTTTGCAGGATGGGCAGGGGCTAGCTGGATGAAGAAGGCTTGCGTCTGAGGGATGTAATCCAAGCCTCTCAGCATGGGGTCAGATGTGGTATCTATTCACCATGCACACGCATCGAGCCTAATTACATATCCCCGTGGAGTGATGGATCTTTTGTCTTTTTTCCGGTATCTATATATTATTGTTCCCCTAGAACCTGTAAATATTACAATGACTGACGCCTCCTCCCAACATTGCTCTTATCTCGAATTAACTACATCCCCATGGCTACGCCGATATCAGCAGGCTCTCGGCCAGATGGGCACACAAATGTCGCCGAAGACCCAGCCCCAAAGCTGCGCGACAGCTGTCAGGCATGTGCAGCTTCAAAGTTGAAATGCTCGAAGCAGAAGCCGCGATGTGCTCGGTGTATTAAAAGGGGCATCAATTGCGAGTACTTGCCAACTCGTCGTGCAGGCCGAAAGGCTGCAAAGCGACTCGACACGGCACAGCGCAACGGACGTGTGCGATCACCCACACCCATGACAACAACTGTAAGGGAGGGCGTTCCAGCGCAAACTATCACAAGCTTTTCAGATCTACATGGTGACGACTGCTCAGACGGCTACTCTAGCCCTGATCTTCGATCTGAGTCGACGGGTCTTGTCACGCCAGCTGACACGGATTCACACATGCCTGAGTTTCTGGTGGCTTCAACACCCTTCCAACACGCCGATATGTTTGATGACAACGGGCGCATAGGCTCAATCGGATCAAGTCTGTCTGATTGGACTCTGAACTATCCATTTGACAACAGCCATATGTCACCGTCATTATTTGGAACTACGACCTCAACATTCGTCACCAACCCTATCGGCCAATTACATACTCCGCCGAGTTGTACAATAGTTCCAGCCGTTCCATGTCAGACCCCAATGCCGATTCTGGACCATTCGACTTACCACAGTCCATCACCGGATATTCAATGTCGCTGCCACTCTCAAGCATATGAACTCATCAAGCAGTTTTGCTTAAACTCGTGGTGCAAGTCCACTCCACCGGCCGCACAAGCCAGGCAAGATGCCTTGAGATCAGCGGGCTCCGTCCAGTCTACACTTGCAAATAATCAGCGCGCTATAGGGTCCATCATTCAGATAATAGCCTGCTCCTGTTCGCAAGACAACGCTCTTCTTGCTATGGCATCAATTGTGTTATTCAAGATAATAGACCGCTACGAGCAGGTCGCATGTGATCCGCCGACCCTGTTGGACACGGATGGCAAGACAAACACGAGCGAAGCGGTCAATGATACGCAGCAGCACGCGATACTCGGGGCACTGCATCGCGTTCGATGTTTGTTGCCCGGACTATTCCAGCGGCTTCGGAGTATGGCAGGATCGGAAACCAGAGACGACATTGGAATTCCATGCTCCGAGTCTCCAGGGTCTAGTTCGGAGTTTCTCATGCACGGAGCAACAAATGGTACAATTCCTTTCTCAGCAACCCTCTTCCGCCAATTACAGGCCGACCTGCATGAGCGGCTCCAAAATGTTTTCATTGCAGTATCAGGGCAGTTGAGCAAAGCATAGAGTCAACTCACTTCAAAATAATTGAAATACATGGAGCAGTGTCATTTCAATCATTTACATTCATGGTCGTTACGAACCACCACATTATTTCCCCAAAGACGTCAAAAGAAAACTGCCTCGTTCCCGAGATAATTACACGATTCGTCAGCGTGGTGGCAAAATATTCCACCTACTTATCGAGGTAAAATTCCGGACAGCGGTGCTTAGCAATACTGCGGTGCACTGCCAAGAACAAATCCATGACACTTTTGCTGATATATTCCAAAAGTTCCGTGATCGGAGTTACTTTTACGGGCTGCACCCCCCGTGGATGTGCAGATTCTCCGGGACTAGCATTCCCCAGATGGACACGCCAGGATCATTCCCGGAATCTAAAAAATCTGAAACTTGCATCTGAGGACGTGCCCAAGGGCTTGGTGTGGTAAAAGAAGGATGCAGTGGAACATAGTCAGAGAGATATATATAGATCGCGATCTGCATGAGCATGCGATAAGCCCGAATTATTTTCGGAACGCAATTTTGCATCTAGCCATGTAAAACACCAGATACCATTTCGTCAAGACTAGAGCTTTGGCACTGTTTATGGGTCTGTCAAGACATTTCAACGGCTATGTAAAGAAGGAAAAAAAGAAAAAGAAAAAAGGATACTCCGTAGGTCAGTTCGGACTTTTTCAAGATCCCAACCCTTGTCCCACTAGATGCAGGGCTGACGGATCGCCCACACGGATCTGCCCCGCCGGTGTGAGACGACATGCAGTCATCCAAACATGGCCCAATTGGAGCGGTTACTCAGATCCATCATCCAAAAATCTGTGGCTCGTCAAATCTACGCAGTAACCTGCAACATCATGATCGCCTCCGCGGACAGAACTGCAGTCATCAAATAACCGACTGCCGACTGCGTAGTCTGAGGACTCACCCACTTGACATGATCCGCAATTGATTTCCACGCCTGTCTGCATCATGATCTGGCGAGCGGCCATCAAGGAAATCTGGTCCACGTAATCAATGTGGCGGTACTAGACCACGACACCAGATAAGGTTTTGCAGCGAGAAACTGATTGGATGTCAATCGAATCCTATCTAGAGGTCTGGATCCCCATGCATAGTCATCAAAGACAAATGCATGGCAGACCCAGGTCTTGGGATATTACGTCTTTGCAGCTGCAAAAGACGGCATGTCGTGGATGCCAGTGTGTGCCGATCCGCACTCGCCGCCACAGTCAGCGCTTTGTAAATTTCGGTGAATCGTTGTTGCACACGCGCATACACAGTTACATCTCTTTACACTACCTCGCCTAACCTGGGTGTGGACATTTAACCTTTGTAGGTATGGCTTGACCATGTGTCGTGACAGTCGTAAAGGTACATATTGATATACTATCGGCTGTTATTCAGGCTCAAAGATGCCTAGTACTATGTGATGGTGATTGAATATTTGCCGCCTTGAAGGCCTGTGACAATTGCAACAGATAGACCGTTGAGATCAACCTCGTCAGATCCGCCCGGTCCCTCGAGAACCAATTTTCGTGCGCCACTAGCCAGCGGAATATTTATTTCGCCTGTGGTTGAGTTCGGAGTGATGAATATCCCTGACAGACCACGTGTATTGTTTGTCCAATCAGTCACAAAGGCCCCGAGTGGAGTCTCGTACCTCGTTTGAACAGTCTGAAGTCCTCCTAGTGCAGGGGCAACCTTCCAAGTCTGGCCAGCTGCTGAAGTCATTGTGAGACCTCCAGCATAGAAAGTCAGCATCGACGTTGGAGCCGTAGACCAGCCATGAGCGTGGCTGACGCGAGGGTCGTAGTCGTAGACGGGGTAGAGGGGAGTGCCGTCGGTCGCAAACCCCTCGATAAAAGTGCTGTTTGTCATTCGGGGATCATCCAGCATGTAGTCTGCCCACATGAACTCCATAAGGTCTACAGCGTAGTCCGAGTGGCCCGCCAAGTAGTGCGCCTGAAGCTCGAATCCAGTGGTGAATGGAGAAATGGTCTGCCCAGCCTCGACTGCCGGTGCGCCATACGGACGAACCCATCGTGCCTTTAGAGCATCGCTTACAGCCACGGCCCGAGTACCGGTTGCAATGCCGGCGATAACGGCCCATGCATTTCCATCTTGTGGGTACGATGGAGCGGAAGAGCCGTTTGCGATAGTGTCGTTATCGCGGTACAAGGATACAGAGTCGTCCCAGAGGACCACGTTTGCCGCTGTGGAGATTCCCACTGCGAGGGCTTCCCAGTTACTGGTCTCGCGGGTATCGTTCATTATTGTGGCCAACTTCACGGCATTCCTGAGTGTATAACATAGGATAGAGTTTGCCTTGTTCGTTGATTAGCAGATACATGCGTGCCAATAAATGTTACAGATGGATTGTTTACCTCAATGTTATGACCAGACATGCCACTGCGACCCCAATCCGAAGTACTGGTCACATTGGCGAGGCCCGATGAGTCGACAAACTGCAGAAGGTAATGGATTCCCAATGTGTACTGGTCCCACAAGCTTGCAAGGTACAGTGTGTCGCCAGTGAACATGAAGTAATCATAGGCATCGTTCAATGTATGACAGTGGTAAGTAAAACTCCACGCAAAAAGTTGTGCCAATGGATAGCCCGCTGCAGGTAATCGACCATCCATCTCCTGGTACAGGAAGAGAGAGTCTAGTGCGTTACGAACAGGCTCGAGACTATTGGTCGATACAAAGATGGAAGGTCCAGAGATGGCAATATCGCCCGGCCATACGACACGATCTCTCTTCCCTCCGTCGAGCAGAACGCTGGTTCCATCTGGGTTCATTAGAACCGCATAAGAGGGGGAAAAACTGGATAATCATCCTTACTCGAGATTGTATAGTTATAATACCAGCCAGCCACGGGCGCGCCCAAGGCAACCCCCCTAGTGGGATCCGCTGAACAAATCTGATTGGTATAGGCCCCTGCATACCATACTCGATTCAGCTTCTCACTATCGCTGTGGAAATAGCCAGTATACGCTGCCGGGTCCTGCATCTCTGGAGATGTAGTCCAGTAAACTGTTACGTTCGAGAGACGCATAGTGCCAGTCGTGTTATGAACGATTGTGAGGTATCGAAAAGCTCCCCGCTGGAAATCGTGACCGGCTTCGTAGTGTCCTGGCACGGTGTCGTTGAACCATTGTGGTAGGTCAAAGATGCCGTCAGTGACAGCATCACAGTGCTCGGCACTAATGTACATTGAAGACTCGCTGAATGTGAAGCCTATCGAATCGCTCGATCCCGACACGGCATCCACCTGGAAGCTGACTCTTCCAGCAATATTTTTCCCAAAGTCAAATGTAACATACGAACCATTTCCTGTAAACGTTGTCGACTGGTTACACTCGGCTTCAGTTGTGTTGGCTGTAATGAGCGCGGCAGCATTCTCAACATTGCCGCCGGTCTGGTAAAGTGACACTGGGCTGACGACTCGTGCAGTGGGAGCTAACACATATTCATGGAAGGGAACTCCTGCCGCAGCAGTTGCAAGCAGAAGCCATTGCGTGTGAAAAAAGGCCACCAGGAGCTTCATAATTACGGCTGTGCTCTGAGGTTACAGCACAAGACATGTCAAGCACCAGCGGGATTTTATATACATATATACTACTACCCTAGGTACATTAAGAAGGCTTGACCTGGCTTGCAATCGACGAAAGTATTCCGGTAGTGCAGCTAGCTTTGAACTGTCAATGTCCACTGTGGAGACATATTTTCAAGGTGTTTGGGGAGCATTGCTCGCAAATGATTGTCGCCCCCAACATTTGCTCTCCATGGAGCTCGATTCCGAATGCAGCTACACATAAAAAAACAGCCATAGGGATGCGAAAAACATGGATGACACAATAGTAAAGTGAACGAGAAAAGGACGTGACAGGGTGTGGGAAACGACATGTTACAGGAGCCAGATGAATTCGGCAAATTAGTCCCCACCATTATGTCGCCTCACTGCCATTATCATTCTTTGGTTCGCTTTTTCGCACCAAATACGAAAACTGGGACATGACTGAGTATGATTGAGGGTCTATATTATAGTAGCCAAGCTGTAAATTTGAAACCCCTATATACTAAGGTGATGAAGAGGTCATCAATACGACAAACATGAACTGGAAATACACAAGCTTTCTCGATTAGTCGAAAGATCTGGCATTGTCACCGCCTCAGCGATTTGTGGAGACGACGCAGGGAATGGCATAAAACGTTTGTCAATGTGAGAACCTAAGTATCTTGTGACGCGATATTATCCTTGGTATACACTCCCTCGCTTGCGATCATCGGCGGAATCGCACTGATATACGATGGCTTCAACATGATGTTTGATGCCAATATCATGCCACGGGTTCAGAGGGAAAGCCTTGCTGGCTAAACGAAATCCGTTGGGATGGTCTACATGGTTAGGCAGACCTGGACTCTTCTGATGTATCCATTTCCAGATTCTCCAATTTCCTCCTAACTGTACGTGCGGTGCAGCAGAGTAGCGATGCTTCCACTAGAGTGGCCAACCATAGCACCATATTGATCAGGTCGATCCAAAGCAAAGCCATGGCGTGAGTGTTCTTTGCACTGACACCCGAGACGAGCCCATCCCCAAAGGCTGCCTGCCCAGCGAGTATGGCCACCACCATCCACATGAGAGCCAGGAAACTGTCCAACAAAGACCACATTAGGTGTTTTATGGTGAATATGCAATGAGCCGCGCATAGGACAACGGAGAAAACGACGAGAACTTCCGCAAATATCCATGTGCCATCTGCCTTTGTATTTGTGCGGGAGAAATACGCCAGGTCGGCGCCGTAGAGACCAGCGGCCACAATTGCGAAGACGAATTGTCCGGTCCGGAAGGCGGTGCGCACAATCAGGCCGTGGCCTCCATTTAGATTCCAATATTTATCCATTATTACTGGGGAACGGTCGGCTCGATCAGGGTCGTCGGGTGGTATAATTCAACAAGGTACGTCTGGTTCTTAGGTAAGTTTTGAGATCAGTGATTCGGAGCTGGAATACTGGCAATGAACTCACATTCATCAGTTTCAGGGGAATGTCGTGTCCTTTCTTCTGTTTGAGTTGATTCGAGATACTTGAAGGAAATGACCACGGTCGCTGCTGGCTCCAGACTTGTAGAATCGTCGACCGTTGTGTGCCAGTAATATTCGATCGAAATTTTGCTGTGCGCAGCTCTGACAGCTGCTCGATCAAGGAATTATCGGAAATTTCCGCATGATTTAGGCATCAGCTAAATCACAAGTATTTCATGAACACCTATGTCAATCATGGAACTTTTGATAGAACTAGCACGAGCTATGACTTCGTTTTTGGTGTTGACATGAATGGTTTTTAACATTACGGGGCCATTATCTAGAGGTTTCCAGGTGGAGCAACGAGTACCAAACTGCCGAGTCGGGCTCTCGAGTCCTGAAATATCCCACTGCTATTGGGCAATATTTTCGCATTCAGGTGCGATAAATCACTTTCCGAGGCGTAGCGTGGACCGGAGATGCCTAGTCCCTACTAAGACACTCCACGGACACTCTGTTTAGACACTAAAAACAGTTACCCTCATCATAATTGGCCAGTATTTTCGCATATGAATGCGATAAAAAGATAGTTCGAACCTAGTGTAAGCAAGTCTGTCAAAGTCTCATACACAGCCGCTGGTACCTGAATAAACACGAATTGCTTCATTATCATTACCCATCTAGGGGTTTCGCCGTAAACACGGGGCCATCTCTGCATGATTCGTGTCGGGAACGTCTTAAGATGTATCATGTCGCTCTCGAATCTTGCAAATTTTTCGGCGCTGCGCTACGTCACGATCCATAAGGTTTTCTAACTTCCACGATCCCTGTACGAGACCCGGCCATTTTTTACATGTGGCATTTCGTCCTGAGTACCAGAAGAATATTGTATCTGTCCCGTCCGTTGAAACCATCCGCCGTGTTAGTTCAATACTCACAGAAAGGTAGACCTCAAGTGAAATGAACAAAGGCAAGGCTGTCGAGCAAACTCCACAACATAATCACGACAGTGATCTCGAGCAACTACCAGAAAACCCCGAATCAGCAGGGAACACAAGCAAGTTTGCCGAAAGAATCCCGGCGCCACCCTATACACCTATCGAAACCAACACAGAGTATTGTCATAGCAATTCTCACACGAGCTCACCAGCCTTCCCGCCCAACGGACACCAAAGATTAACCTCAGAAGCCTTTCCGAATCGACTTAACATCGTGATCCAAGTCGTGGGCAGCCGTGGAGATGTGCAGCCATTCATCGCACTGGGCCTCGCCCTCCAGAAACACGGACACCGAGTACGCATAGCAACACACAATGTCTTTCAACAATTCGTCACCTCCTCGGGTCTGGGCTTCCACCCCGTTGGCGGTGACCCGGCGGAACTCATGGCCTACATGGTGTCGTCGCCCAGACTTGTCCCCGACCTCGCGACCCTCCGCGCTGGCGCCATTGCGCGCAAGCGCCACATGTACGAGGAGATGCTCAAGGGTTTCTGGGAGTCTTGCCTGGCAGAGGATCAAGAAACGGGCGTTCCCTTTGTCGCCGACGCCATCATTGCCAACCCGCCCAGCTTTGCCCACGTACACTGTGCTGAAGCTTTGGGAATACCTTGTCACCTGGTTTTCACAATGCCTTGGAGCAGTACGGGCGCATTCGCACAACCTCTGGCTGGATTGACGCTTGACTCCAAAGGGAAAAGAAAGGAAAGCAAGTCGTCCACTTCAACCAACCTCGTGTCCTATTCAGTGGTGAACTTCTTGACCTGGCAAGGGTTAGTATTCATGTCTTATGTCTATATGTAGCTGAAACGGTCAGTCATACTAACTAAAACTCAGACTAGGAGACATTGTCAATCATTGGCGAGTCGAGACGTTGGACCTCGAGGCCGTCCCATCGACCGAAGGGCCTCATCTAGTGGAATCGCTAAAGGTTCCTTTCACATATTGTTGGTCTCCATCACTTGTGGCCAAACCATCCGACTGGGGCGAGCATATCGGTTGGTTCTCTCTAATCTTCCTTAAAGCGATCAGTGACTGATAATTCTCAAGATGTGTGCGGCTTCTTCTTTCGCGACCCTCCATCTTACACTCCTCCAGACGACCTCGCACGATTCCTGAGCTCAGGACCACGCCCCATCTACATTGGCTTTGGTAGCATCGTTGTTGGAGATGCCGAGGGATTGATGTCAATGGTTTTGAGCGCGGTCAAAGCTGCCGGAGTTCGCGCCGTAATCTCCAGAGGCTGGAGCAATCTGACTGCTGACGAATCAGACGACTTGTTCTTTGTTGGCGACTGTCCGCACGAGTGGTTATTCCAACAAGTTGCCGCTGTTGTACACCATGGAGGTGCTGGAACTACAGCGTGCGGGTTAAGATATGGATGTCCAACGGCTATCGTGCCCTTCTTTGGCGAGTGAGTTTCCGTCTAGCGCGTTTCCACCCAGCTGATGCTAATCACGGATTATAGTCAACCATTTTGGGGAACCGTGGTTAATGCGGCAGGCGCTGGACCTCCTCCACTTCCATATGAGTCCCTGACATCTCAGCGGTTAGCTCAAGCAATCGAATTTTGCCTTTTGCCCACGACCCGGGAAGCCGCTTCGGTGCTCGCATGCAAGATAGCTGCCGAAGACGGCGTTCAAAACGCAGTCGACTCTTTCCATCGCAGCCTACCAAAGGAATTGCTGCAATGCGACTTTTTCCCCGAAGAGACAGCAGTCTGGTCGTACGGAAGGGGGAGGAAGCAGGTCAAGATGTGTCGTGGGGTTGCATTGGTTCTTCGTCAACATGGTGTGGACCTCAAGGACTTGAGACTGTAAGATTTCCTAGCCAAGATGCAACCTACTTTTTCGTGCTAATTGGCCGTTATAAAGACACAAGACGGGGAATATCGATATTGAAAACCACCGATGGGATCCGTTCACGGCTGTTTCTGCCGCTTCCCTCTCGACAGTTGCAGGCGTTGCTGATGCGACGGTTGACATGGTACGCAGACCGATACAAGAATACCGTCGTGAGCGGTCAGAACCCGAGGTCGATGGTCCAAGTGATGCAACCACCAAGGGCACCGTAGCCATTCCCAGCGGCGCTGCCATGCTCCCATTAGTGGACACGGACACGATATTGATGTCTACTGAAAAGTCTCTTGCAAAGAAAAGTTCGAATCGCTTGGAAGCATTACCGGAGCAGTCTTTGAAATCGGCATCCAAAACATCGTTGGAAACCACGTCACAGTCATCCTTGAAATCTTCAAACTCACATTCCAAAGCGAGCGCCGCGGCATCGGCTTCGGCACACAGTATGGGCAATGCAGTAGCTCGAGCCACGCGGGGTGTATTTGTGGACATTCCACTTGCTGCTACTGAAGGCATGCGTGCCGTTCCCCAGCTCTGGGGCGAAGAGGTTGAGAAGCACGAACACATTCACGACCTGCGCAGTGGCGTGTCCGTGGCCGGGCGCTCGTTCGTTGGGGGCATCACCGGGGCGATAAAGGGAGTTTTCATGCGAACGTACGAAGCCAAGCGCAAGGAGGGGGCTATTGGCGCCATAAAGGGCTTGAGCCAGGGCTCCGTAGGGCTCGTAACCAAGACCAGTTCCGCCGTCACGGGCTTGGTGACTTATCCCGCTCAGGGAATCTCAAAGAGCATTCGTGCGAGGATACGCGGTGAAGCTCGGCGCAGAGTCACTCAGGCAAGATGGCGAGAGTGCGAATGGCTGTTGGAGAGCGGGGAGTGGAACAAAGATACATCCAGTGTCTTACATGATTTTGAGGGACTGAAGGGTCGCAACATCTAAAAAACGTGAGGCTTGTATTGTTGCTTCCAAATGACCAATGAGAGGGACGTGGATAAAAGAGAAGCCATGCCGGACCTCCTGGTCGAAACGCCCATTACTTTCATCACCAAAACCATTGCCAAAACCTTGAATACCTAACTCCATTGACAGATATCCAAGTATGAATGAGCAGACCCCGCTAATCATATTCGAGCCATTGGAGAAAACCCGCGCTCTTCATCTCTGAAAGTCTTTTTCTTATTTCGTTCCCGAAATCTCAGTGTTGGAAGCTCGAACGTGTAGGATTCCAATTTTGCTGCCGAATACAAGGACAATAATGCCACTGTAAAGCTTATCGTCAAGCTGATGGGCCCTAATGCAATTTTCAGTAGCTAGCGAACTATAGCCGGATTCAAACATACTTACACATGTACGCAAATATGTGACCTATGCTCCAAGATGAGTCAGGACTCCATTCTGTCGCGTTCATGCCGAATATAGAACTAATGAAGCCCAACGGTAGCTGTCGATTAGTGTGTTAGCCGCAAAGCATGCACAACGGCCAATCCGGAGAATGTGGTTAATACGAACAAAGATCACCGTCACGATTGTGAATGTCAAGACGAAACCGTTTTGCTTGAGACTAATCTTGTTCTGATGCAAACCTATCAAAGCTTGCTTGATGTCCAAGGCCTTGGCTAGCTGAGATAGCAAAGTCAGTGTTGGACCTTGCCAAGTGACTGCGGAGAATACTTACCATTTCCTCAACGGCCTGCGTCTCTTCTATGAGCCTTTCGTATCGCCTGGCCGAGGACTTGAGTTCCTCCTTGCAGAATTTATGGTCGAGCGTGACCAGAGCATCTTGCTGCAGTGTTATCACATTCGACAGCATCTTCAGCTCGTCGCGTATATCTCGCGTCAACCAAATGGCTTTGAAGTCGCGATTCGAGAAGAACTTTCCTTTGATGAGAGAATCGTCCGAATTTCTGCCGTAGTCTTCAAAGATTTGCATAGCTTCGGCTCTCTGGTAAACGTCAGCTTCCGAAATGTATTCATGCCTCAAGATTACGCCGACATACTTGTTGTACGATTGACCAATGAAAGAAGTTGTAATACCGCAGTCCGGCACTACTGTACAACGAGAGAGGAGAGAATATCCGAATACACCTGTACAGAAGGTGAGAAGACAGCGACTTTGCATTTATGTTGCCATCTCTTTGCTCAGCCTGCCATATGGCAAGGTGCTCAAGATTGTGCTGTGGGCAGCTTGGGATCTTCTGGTGAAAATGCTGGGAATCGCAAGGCGTGTCTGGAAAGCTAGTGACAATTGTATCTATTGATGGGAAGAATTAGCATGTCCAACGCATCTTGGTGGCCTGTTCAAATTTGTACATTGACCTTGGACACGTACAGTCGTCGAGGATCCAGATCCAGAGCTGATCGACCATTATGCGTGTCAACTTGAAGGATTTCTTGTTTCTCAAGTATCGAGTGACAACTTGATCCTTATTCCGCTCAGTCATTTGTTTCTCTGGAAGATACGGATTGTCCGCCTCATCAAGAGTTCGTCTGGGATGTAGTGTGCCATCTGGACGGCCTCGAGACACATCTAGGTCGCGTCTGGAATCATCGACATCGCCCCAGTGCAAGTAAGGCATCTCCAAACGAGTTTTAGCATTCGGAACTTTGAAGAAGAAAAATGCGCGGCGGTAATCAAGAAAAGGACAATCTTACATATAGTATTGTGTTCTTAATCACCTTCCCCTCCACATCGTGTTTTTGTAGATCTGTCCATTGATTGTCTTTTACATCTGTACGCATCGTCAGACAATTGACAGACTGGGCCAAGCATACTCAACTCGCATCTATAAGCTTACGGAAACGAAGTTGGAACCCAGCTGCGCTCATAAAAGGCGCGCAATACAGTCCCCCTTGCTCTTCTTCTTGTTGTGCGTGGGAGCGCCATTTATCATGGCTGAGCAGTGCTTTGTATTGAGCTTCGCAGCAGATACGCTTGAGAACATCCTGTGATTACAGCATTTAACTTAATTGTTTCTTAATGGTAGGATAGAGAAACAATTATGTAGTGTCTGTATTTACCTCGCATAAAGCCATGTCGTTGCTGGGAATATGGATCCAGCTCAACTTTTCCTGTTGCATCTTTTCTCGCTCATCTCTGATCTCATTCAAGTCATCCGTTACTGATCGCCCAGTCTGCGCAGCAGAGAACTTGGACGGATTGGTGTGGGCCATCCAATGCCGGATTCTGATGGAATCCAGGGCGTGGAGGCTTTCCTGCAAAGGTTTCATGGACATCATATCCGCCGAGAAAAGCAAAAGGCGCCTTGATGAGGGTTGCAGCAAGTTCCCATGCCTTGGGAAAAGAGGGTTTCGGGCTTGCACACGTGTTATAATATATGGTTGAGATCTCAGCGGCGTTGTAATTGGAAAAGATGGATCAATGTCATTCATTATCAGCTTTGCTTACATGTCATGTCGTCGATGCATTCAGATGGAAGCGGGGTATATCAGCGTGCCTGTTGCCGGCAAACTCGAATGGCATGAGTGTCCCTAGGTCATACGAAGATGACCACTCACAGAATCTCAATGCACTTGTGCGGGGCAAGATGAGTAAAGCAGGCTTCTAGAGACTGGTGCAGGGCAAGGGTCTCTCGACCTAGCTACCTAGGTTAGCATCTTGCCCGCTGAGACCAGCTACAAGGCATCTGCAGTGTTGGCAGTGGTGCAAAGCTGATGGTTAACCGGGCTGGAAGGCAATGATTTGTTCCATGTACTGAGTCATGGGAGAATATTTCTAGGCATTTCGGCTTTTAAATTTGCATTCCATATCAATAGCAACAGCAATCTTTACATTGTCTGCCAACTTATTCCAAGGCAAGTATCTTGGGATATTGGCTTTTAGGTCCTAGACCTCACCCGTGGCATTGGGCCCCGCTAGACCCCTACTTTTAGCCAGGGGTGATCCAATGATCCGCTAATTTGCCAGTAAAAGTCCACAGGTGCATTACACTTGCAGGACACGACAGCCGGAATTTCTAGCTGCATACGATATAACATGGGCAAGGTCCAGTAAAGATACAGCACTTACTATCGTCAAGTATCTGCAGCAATCTGACAATGATGATTGCTACCTGCAAGGTACTTCTAGCTTGGGTAAGATGGTCATTCGATCAATCGTTCTTCTAGACAAGTGAGTTCTAGACAAGAGCGTGCTGCAGAATACTCTGTAGAAGCTTTGACCGAACGAATGGTTGCTAGACAAGGGATTGGAAAAAAGACACAATCAATGTCTTGCATGACTTTGAACGGTCAAAACGTCGCAATATTTAAGGATATGCGGGGTAGCTGTGATCGCGAGATTTGCTCGGTCGTCGTTCGGGCAGGTCATCGTCCAGGTAAGGCTGAGTGATTACATGGCAGATCGTTACATTTTCCTTGCCTAACAGGTATACATGCTATGTAACTATTCATAGTGGGATCCATCTTTACCCCACAGAGCACCTGTTAAGAACTAATATATATCTTTAAAACTTTCACAAACCACGACCGTCACCTCCCAAGGATCCGCAATTATGCCGAGATTTATACTCCCGGATTCGTACATAGGACGTGTCAGCAAACTGACCGCATTGGCCGCCTAAGGATTATTGGTGATTTCGCATTCATTCCATTCTACTGGCCACGGTCATTCGCTTTGCCGGGTTGAGTTTTGCTAGCGACAGTGGGATTCTGCACATAAATAAATGTATATATATCATTCTTCCCACCGGTGTATTTGAGAGATTGTATCAGTTGCAGTAATGTGTGTTAACAAAGTTCGGTATCGCAGTCACCATATTTGATCGAAACTCTCTGGTAGGGGTCCACGAGATATCATATTACCAACCCTAGAAGAGCTTCTACATCAAAATCGATATGAAACTTCTTGATCATGTGGGAGTATGATAACATTGCCTTGTGAGTCAATATCTACGGATGCACATCTACTTCACAATCCTCGATTTCTCCATTCTGGCCAATGTGTTATTGATGGCATTTTACGCTCATCCCTTTTCATCAATCATTGCCTGCAATTTTGAGCACTATTCGGCCTGCAACATCGCCTTTCAGAAGCTCTTCATATACAGTGGGCAGGTCCGCAAAGGGACGGACCGAGATTTTCGGCTTGACCACTCCTCGCCTTACCAGATCCACAGCTTCCAGGCACTCTTTGAGAGAGCCGACAAGGTTGCCAGTGATATGTAAACCCTTGATCACAATGGCACTTATAGGAGTTTCGATGAAACCTTTGCCAGGAGGAATGCCCACGCAGCTCAATGTTCCACCTACCTTGAGCATCTCAGCCGCATGAGAAAATGCCTTGGCATTCCCGGCTGTAACAATAACTGCATTTGCTCCACCATTCGTAATGTCCAATATGTTTTGGACGAGATCAGAAGTGGTCGTGAAATCAACATAATGGCTCGCACCAATGGATTTGACAAAGTCACCCTTGTCGGATCCTCCATCAATGCCCACCACTACAGCTCCCTGAGCCCGAGCGTATTGCACTAAAGACTTGAATGTTAGATTCTTGATCAACTCTGTAAGCGCAAGCTCTGAAAATCGTTCGAGCAACAAACCTTCCAAATGACCCAATCCCCCGCCAGCCCCGATCACAACCACCCAGTCCCCAGCTTTGGCATTGGCATTTTTCACAGCCTACTATCTTGTTATCACTGCCAATCTTTCATAGAATATGTTATTATGGGCTCACCTTGTATGTCGTCACACCAGCACAAAGAACAGGTCCAGTGACAACTGGATCGATATCATCAGGAAGGATGGTCAAGTAGTCAGCATCAAGAGCAATGTACTCCTGGAAGCTTCCGTCCTCATGATGAAGGTGGTTCGTGCTTTTGATGCAATGCTGTTCTTTCCCTGCCAAGCAAAAGTCGCAGCGTCGGCAGATTCGGCTGGCAAATCTAATACCGACAAAACCACCAATTTTGAGTTCATCCCCGCATCCCGGGCCCAGAGCGATGATGCGACCGACACCTTCGTGTCCACCAACATGCGGAAGCTTGACTTTAGTGATTGGACGTCCATCTGGCCCGGAAGCCGTGCCCTGTTGGGTGTGCAGATCTTTTTCAAAACTCAGCTTGCTGTGTCGCTCCCTTTGGCCAGCGAATTGGCAGGCACTTACCGCTCTGGCAAACACCGGTATAAAGGACCTTTGCTAAGACCTCGTTCCGCGCCGGCTTGGGCACCGGGTAATCGTGAACCAACTTGACACCTCCGCCGAGTTTGGCACAAACAGCCGCGGTTTGGGTCGTTGGGAGTGACATGGTGTTGAGTCTGAGAATAAGACAGTAATGACGCTTCCAATTCCTCGGTGCTCCTGGTCTTTAATATTGGTTCGACTAGCTGGCACGAGACAAGCCTGTCCACACACACCACCCCGCCTCTCTAAACTTATTTACCTCGATGTGTCAGCTGGATTGTTCCGTGAACTATGGACTTTACACGGACGACCCCCACGCTACGGCAATATTGGTCAAGCCAAAGTAAGCCTTTATGGATCAAAAGTGTACTTGGTTGAGGCCCCCAGAGGGCTACTGGGACCAGCCAGGTATGGAAAGCGATGCCAGAAACAATGAGGTGTGGAATCGAGAATGCGGAACAGAGAAAGGCGAGGCACAGCTTCCAGCGTCAATATTTCTTTTGCCATTGTTGTCGCACTATGTTCGTGTCTACTCCTATCCCAGATTACCCTGCCATTATATCAGAATTATTCTAAGCACTGACTAGCAGCGGCACAATATTCTGGATATGCACATATGAGGCTCTGCTGAGTAGCCCCCGACGCGCTTCACCCTAACTCTCAGTTTCCTCAGAATGCGCCCCCACACATTAGGAGACGACTAGTTCTCTGACGTATTATATAATTTAATCAATTGATATACGCCCGTCTAGATTTATGTAGCTTAACAAGAGACTCTCTAGATGTAACAAGTATAGAGTATATGCTAATAGTTAATTTGATTACACATGCAGTAAAGGTACCTTTGTTATTCGGATTATATATCTTTTAAATTCGATGTGTTTATTGTAGTATAGGGGCCGAGGAGAAGCAATTTAGAGATAAGCATTCCTTTGCCAGTAATAACATGGTCCCTGAGAACACATCGATGTGTACGATGTATATGTACTATGTACACTTATATATTATGCACGATGTCGCCTCAGACCGGACCGCTATCCAGGGCCGTTTTGTGTCAGTGAATATCGGCCTCCAAAAGTACCATAGTTATAGGGGTCACCTGCGGAAGCATGGCACAATATCTGGCAGTAAGACATTGATGGAGCAGGAAGTTCGCTCCCAAGAACTTTGAAAGTTGAAGAGCAAACGTCTACTATATCACAAGCCAGAAGAGAATTGCCCTTACTTATGCTCACCGCCTAGCAACTTTTGTAATCTAGCCACACGATCCTTGAGATTACTGGCACTTGCGTTTGCTGCTGCCAAAGCCGCTGCTTGTGCCTCGCCCCCTTCACCCCATCTCGCGTCCACTGGTCCAGACCAAGCCTGGCTAAATTCATCGCAATCTATCCACCGCCTCCGACTTCCGTCGACCCAGCTGTGCTGCATGGCCCTTGGCCCCTTGCCAATCAGGGCAGCCCAGACTGCGGCGTCGCCCGGCTCGGCGAGACCGGCCTCCTCAAGCGCCCCAATTGCGCCTGCTGTCCAGTTGTGGCAGTTACCCTCGCCGTAAAACGGCAGCTGTGTCTCGTCGGCGCCGAAGCGGGCTAGAACGTCGTTGGCGGTGCGGGCATCCCCGGCGCTCAAGCCCCCGCGCAGCTCGCAGCGGCCGCGCGGTGCCGGGTCCGAGGCAAAGGGCTGCTGGGGTCGCGACTCGTATATGAAGCGCACCTGGTTCGGGCACCGTACGTGGTGAAGATGGCAGATGGCCGGCTGAGAGACGTCCGCGTGCACGGCGAGCGCCATGTGGCCGACTGGATCTGCCAGAGGCTCGTTCGGGTTGTCGCCGCCCCAGAGAACGACAGAGATGGCATGGTTATCTACGGCTGGAGCGGGCATTGCTTTTCTCTGCTTGTCCTGTAATTTTTGATGGTGCCTCAAAACCCTCAAGTCGGAAAATTCGTAATGTCTGAGAGGAGAGGGGAATGCGATTGCGATTGCGATTGCGACTGCGATTGCGACTGGGAGATTTATTCAAGGCTCAACAGGCTGCAGGATAGGCCCTAGTTACGCGCGCGATTGTGTTTGTTGGTTGTGAACCATCCCCACCTAATCACTGCATAGCCACGAAGCACACTCGCGTAACGGCTCTCTTGGCGCTTAGAACATACGTTGTCAATAGCAAGTGTACGAATAAATCTTTCTCAAAAGTTTGCATTTGGTAGGCACAACGTGAAGCCCAGTTTCTTTATTCGGTACTTGCATTATCGTCTCTATGAATATAGGTCTCGTTTTAGTAACAATGTCTTTACCAACGCCACTACTTAGGGGGCTCTGACACGACATGTCATGCATGCTCATCCAACTATCCAGTTATAAATCTGACTCAAGATGTTGGCCTCTATCCAATAAGGTGGGATATATCGCTCAACCTGTCGTATGAAACTCGGCATAAACGTGCCGTGCCAGGTAGCCTTATACCACTCCCAGTAGGCGGGGTAGAAACCTGCCGTATTCCAGTCCAAAATAACCACATTCAAATCATCCTGTACGAGTATGTTGCCGGGGTGAAGGTCACCATGTGTGAACACTATGTCGTGGCCACGAAGGGAGTGCACCAGTTGCTGGATAGTATACATCCTGTTATACTCCGGGGATTCGGGATCCTCCACGTCAGGCTTTGGGCTCGCCCGTGACAGAGCTTCTGCGATTCCATGGTTAAAGCCATCTTCGTCTGCATACGGTCCATATTTGTGATCTGTCTTGTCGAAGTCCCACTCGAACTCGCCAGCCCTGCAAGGATTGCGATTGAAGCCACCCACATAGTCGCCTTTGATGCCTCGCATTTCCTTGAGGTAGTGCTGCAGCTTGCCAATCACTGCCTCTTTCTCGCTCTCCGAGGCGTCTTGCCAGAATTCGTATAACAACTTCCCATGTTCAAAAGACATGAGAATATGCGCAGTGCCGTCGAGCTCATAAGCACCGAGGACTTGCGGACATTTGACGCTGGTCTGGCGAGAGATAAAGTCCATGGCTTCTGCCTCGACTAGAGTAACACTGCCGCCGTACTTGACTAATGTATTTTCGTCAACTTGCCGGAATGAGTTGCCTTTCATCCAAGGGAATGGATTGAAGGAGTCTGCCAGCGTTTCTGGATCCAGGACATAAGGAGGAGGACCAAGCAACTTTGAGATTACCAAAACAGGTTTTGCGCTTTGTTCATCTTG
Organism: Pestalotiopsis fici W106-1; assembly: GCF_000516985.1. Lineage (NCBI taxonomy): Eukaryota > Fungi > Ascomycota > Sordariomycetes > Amphisphaeriales > Sporocadaceae > Pestalotiopsis > Pestalotiopsis fici. The sequence goes on along the minus strand of NW_006917092.1, from coordinate 3,174,477 downwards.
GACGCCAGGGTTCTCTGTTGCTTGTTGTTGGTCCCCCATTCTCGATACCCGGGACGTCTCCTGCAGTTGATGAAGGGCAGGCGACGCAAACGAGGAGCGATAAAAAGAGTATGGAGTCGACAACAAACTTGAGGGGTGCAGAAGGTGCCTTAATCAGTGGCCATGCCACTAATTGATTTCCCTGGGAAACGAGCCTATCTACAAATCCGGCTAGCGTCTGTCTTGAAAGAAGGGACAGTGCCAAATTGCTCCATCACTGTGCGTTCTTTGCATATGTACATACTTAGTATACTGTACACTGCCCTGGGTGCTGCTCAGGACGTTTTCCCAACTCGCGCCATGCAATCAGCAAGAATGTTTCGCGCCTGAAGTCCAATCAGCGGGTGTGCGAGGTGCATCTTAGAAAGACTGGCAATACTGGCACAATCTACCTACCTAGTACCTATACACTATCCTAGGCATTGTAAGCGCTTCTTGGCCAAATCTGGGTCGACTTGGTAAGCGCTAGCGTGGGGTCTGTCCTCCAAAGGCGCGTAAGTTGCAACCTCGCGGCTATGGCCTGCTATTATGGCCTAGATCATGGAAATGAATGCCAACACCGTACGAATATTTCAAATCATGAGAAAAACAGATGGCGTGCATGGCATTGCAGGTGAGGTCAATATTCATAAAATTGAGCGCGTACCCAGCGGCTACGGCCGGCATTCAGGCTTCTTTTGAGACAACCAGAAAGAGATCACCAACAGAGATACTCTAAGAATATCTGTAGTATACAAGTTTAACACCTATATAACGCCATGATCTTTGAACCGTAGGACTATTGTATTTTTCTCATTATATTCCCGCAACTGTCCTCAATTCCTCTCTGTTCGAGCAAAGTTACTATCTCTCACGTTTATTTAATTATCCTATTGCGCTCATCATGCCGTCAACTCCATCTCGATCTGGCAGCGGCGACAGCGCCAAATCTGCTGGCGGCAGCACAAGAGACCGCGAGCTATCCGTCAACTTCTACAGTCCCGAGAACGGTCACTGGGCCGCTTATGTGCGCACCAAGGGAGCAGACGATGGGACGATGTACCATGTCCGGAGCGATGCTCAAAAGGACCAAGACCAGTTTTACTATGATGAGAAACGACAGGTTTTTCATTCTCCATCCTTGTATGGAAGCTCTGTGGTTGGAAAGCTCTCCTCAGGCGAAGCGGCCATGGCAGGGGCATCAATCAGAAGCTATGCCAGCGATGAAAGAAACATCCCCAGAGTCAGCCGCGGAACCAATTGCCAGAACTTTGTGGGCGGGGCGCTGGGTCGCCTCGAGCAAGACGGGCTGTTGAAAACGGGGCAAAGCCAGTACTTCTCACAGCAAGTTGGTCGGCGTGGTGAGGATATCGGAAAGGATCTGCAGCGAACTGGACGCCATTTTGCCTTGGCCCAGAAAATTAAGCCTCAGGGACCCCCAGCCGCCAGGTTTGCCGAGCAAGAAACAAGGCGCGCCCCAAAAAAGCTGAATATGAGTGCCTACAGTCATCTCAGTCAGTGAAAGGGATGAGAGCTTCAAGTTCAACCGTCTTGCTCTCCCTTTCGTGGATGGGGCCGCCATATGGAGAGCTTACCTGGTGATTGCGATGCACATATGTAACGCGAAGGGGAATTTGTGACACCTTTGGACAGGCTGTTTAGAGAGGGGCATGTGATATATTTGCATAATTCAGTAGTTTATTCCAGTAAAAATAAGGAGTCTTAGTTGGATGGCCTTTTAAACAGAGTCAAGCGAGCAAGCAATTGTGATACAAGCTTTGCCATTGTCCAGTATACTTAATTTATTGAAAAGAATTGAAACTCGCTGTTGCTACACGCTTTGACCGGATGGAAGCTTTGGAGTTGTCTATAACATGGAAACCAATTATCAGTCGGCCGGGCATCGGCCGTGCGTTCTTATAATGTGAATCATCCACAGGCTAGCTAAAGCATAGCTTCTCACATGAGCTATGAAATCCAACGTCAACTATCATTGTTGCACTGAGCGACGGCGGATCAGCCCTTGCTTTTTGGAACGACCGTGCAAGAAAGACAAGGGTGTTGGTGATCTAACGTCACAGCACAGCTAGCGAAATACATTAGAGTATCTGATACGAAATAGTATCATCGCAACGCCTTGTCTGCCTCGAACTTTTCCATCACTTTGGAAGCAAATTCTTGGTCGCGAAGGACCTTCCAGGCGGTGGCGGCCATGCCATTTGCTGCCTCAAGAGCGGTGTTGAATGCCTCCTCTGTCCCTCCTGCTCTGGTAAATCCAGGACCATGAATATTTTCTCCGTCACGTAGAGGGATAACGAAAGTTCCATGAAAAGAGGGACACTCGTAGCTCACATTGCCCATATCGGTTCCATAACCTCCGACATCTTTCTTGCCCAAGTCACAATAATACGTTTTGCCCACTCGGCGCATCTCCTCCGTGAACTCGGTGCAGAGTGTCTCGTTCGGGCGCAAATCAGCATAAGCTTCTCCTCTGATTGTCGACATGATTAGCATTCCCAACGTAGAATGCATGAAAGTAGAATGTCCGAAAACCTACTCTTCTTCCACTACAACATCGCAGCCCGTCGCAATTGCGGCTCCCTCAAAGCACTTGACCACTCTGTCCTGCAAGAGCACCATCTCCTTTAGTGTCGCAGATCTCGTGCAAGCGTCAATCACTGATCTGTCGCTAATGACATTGCTGCTGGTTCCGCCCTCCTTGATGATGATATTTATGCGGTCGTGAGGCATGATTTGTTGTCGCAGCATGCCCACAGCCGTGTACGCCAGGGTCGCCGCATCGAGAGCATTGACACCGAGCCAGGGCATGGCACCTGCGTGTGCCGCTTTGCCCTTGAACGTGGCCCGGAACCGACTCCCGGCCAGACATGTGCCATACGAGATGCCGTCGAAAAGGCCAGTTGTATCGGGATGGTCGCGATCTACTGGCGGTATCGGGTGGAGCATCAAGGCGGCGTCGACGCCGTGAAAGGCACCGGCTTGGATCAATTTGATCTTGCCGCCGCCTCCTTCCTCTGCCGGGCAGCCGAGCAAGCGGACTCGTCCTGGGATATTGGCAGACTTTATAAGATGCACAACGCCCAGGAAGGAGGCGATTGCGGCGGTTGCAATCAGATTGTGGCCGCAGCCATGACCAATGCCCGGCAGGGCGTCATATTCTGCGCACAGCGTCACCAGCCGGCCTCCTTGACCGTATTCTGCAACAAATGATGTATCTAGGCCGTAGGCATGATTCGTAGTCTCAAGGCCATTGGCTTCCAGGAATGAAGTAATTGCGTCGTGTGCTTTAAACTCCTTGTAGCACAATTCCGGATTGTCATGAATCTAGTGAGGTCAGGTGAATCCCAATGGATAGCTTGTGCGTATTCTTAAGCATACCGTCTTGTTAATATCCCATAACTGTTGATGGAATCTTTCTGCCGTGTCAAGGAGAATTTGTTGCTCATCCGTGGCAGACAGTACAACATCGGCTAAGGCCGGTACGTTGGGTAACGATACAACCGTCATATCTGTTCGAGGATGAAAATGAAAATACCAATCATGTGAAATTGGTAAGTTTCTTTAATTCTGTTTGGTTTCGAAAAAGAAAAGTCAGCATTTATTCCCTTTATTCATTGGAATTTGATTGATATAACTGAGAGGGGCTCTATTCCGTGTCTCGCCTCTAATTGGACCCTGTAGACGATGGGATCCACTGGCTAAATGGCCCCAATCGAATCTGATCAACAGCTTAGACGATCTCTCGGCAAGGCTGTCGCCCGTCTTGGCTAGTAAATCAGCGGAGGGAGAAAGTTGATTTTGGTTCTGCTCTGCTCTGTCTCTTCGTTGGAGCTATCAGCGCTTGGCTCGATTAGGCTATCATGCATATTCTGTTGCCCTATACTGCAGCGCTGAGTTCATAGCATGAAGTAAATGAATTCAAATTCACTAGAACATACATTGCGTGCGGTAAATCCTCTATCATCTAAATACGATGTCAAATTTGAGTGCAAAGTTTCAATTTGTGATATGAAGTCACTGGTCAATCATTACAATCCTCAAGCTGATACCACCCAGCAAGGATTTTGTTTATGATTTCCATATCCACAACCGGCCCAATGCTGGTTCTAAGACTCAGGATCATATTGAAGCCGAATTTCAAACGCGATGGCGGAATATGATCTGATATCCAGTCTGCATGAATTGCGTCTTCCGTGGCCGCTCCTGCAATGAAGAGCGCCCATTGGAAAAAGTCAAGCTGGGGGACTTGAGAGCTATATGAGAAGACTTGGCGCGCTGCATGAAGTAACTTTGTCAAGGAAGCGTTAACAGCCTCACGTCTTTCGTCCTTGGTATGACTAGCCAAGTGTAAGTAATAGCATATCTCGATCGCGTGGAAAATGGCCACCGCTGCAGCTCCAAACGTGGTGGCTTCTGTCGTTTTTACCGCAGATGAGGCAACCATTTTGAAAATCAGCATATATTTCTGTTGGTATTGTTAGTGTGGCAGAAGTAGAAGAGAGGGGTAAAGGCAACTTGCAGCTTTTAAGGAACGCAAGCTTAGCTCTACAGTTTGAGCCAACCGTTCGGTAAAATGACACGAACGGCCGAATTTAGTCACTTGGAAGCGAAGCTTAGTGAGGTCAACGCTCAAGTCAACCACGTGCGAAAGTTCCATGTCCGTAAAACATTGATTCTCTGGGTACTCGAGTCCCCAGTTGAGCATCAGTGTCGACCGTGATAGCTCCCAAATATGTCTCGTAAAATCGGGGTGCTGGGCGAAATATTGGGCGACTTCAGCGTTACAACCCCAAGACGCTGATGATGCGTCTTCTTGGTAAATCCAGAAGAGCAACTTACACCATAAACTCTTCGTCGCGGGAGATGATAGCGTATTTACAGTGCCCTCGTGGCTATCAAAAGCGGTCGACCCATCACTGTTTATAGTGAAACAGTCGACTAAGTAGGCTGTCAGGTGCTGAGAGACAGTCCGACTCAGCCTGTTCAATTTGTCCTTGTCAATGCATTTCTGCTTCGACACGCATACATAAATGCAGTAAAAGCTCCATAGAATCTCCACGTGATTATATGTCGTTGTGTTCGCCAGTACACTGACCAACCTCGAGGTTCCTGCATTGAAATGATGAATAGCCAGTACTCGATTGCCGAGAATCGAATCGGACTTCGTGTCAAGATCGAATAGCGAGAGAGCTAGAATGAAATGCATCATTGTGCTGCAGTGCAATGCCTGTCGCAGTAGAAGCGTCGGCAGTGCCCATTGGACATCTTTTGTAGTCTGTGTTGCTGTAAAGGCCGTCTCATAGTGACGGAGAGCGCGCCTTTCATTCAAGCTGAGGACAAGAGCATTGGGCAATGCGATATGGGATGATGACGGTTGAGGTGGTATTTGAGTCTGTGTAAGGTCATTCCTGACGTTGGATATAATTGCGATGATGTCATTCTCCAAGAGCCATGCCCTTTCTGTGTCTGATTCGTGGCTTTGAAAGCCATCTATAGTAGTAGAATTCAGATGCTGGGCATGCTTTTCGGTATTTGCAGGAGACGCCAGAAGCCATGAAGTCATGGCATCACCCCGCTGGGTCAGGTCCGGAGAATGCAAGATGGCTGGCTGGAGGCATGCATTATAATCTGCCTCGCTCGCTTCGGCCAGAGGCGACGAAGTCTCCGTATGATCAAAAATATGCTGCGCAGCAGAGGTTTTGGGCCTCAGAATTCGACATCTTGACCGGGACGGTTGCGGAGCCTTTACCGTCTTCAACCAGAATGGCCGGCAGTCAAGGCCCAGGCGATTGCATCTGCGGCACGCGGGAAGTTGCTCGTCACACTTGACATGTTTCTCGCGGCAGGTCAGGCATCCTGTTGGTAAGCAGAGTCAGAAATGCTGAGATGTAGCGAACTTGACAGACGTCACATTGATCTGACTTCCTCTGACATTCACGAGGCGCTGTGATGCAGGTCAGAATGGAGTTCTCACCAATCTTAGACCGGCCCTTTTCGTTTCTCCGCCTGCCGGAGGTGGCGGGTTCAGTGCCCATGACGTTCAGGCTCAAGATCAGAAGGTATTTGCCAGGATAACGAGCTGGTGCAAACCAGATTACAGCGCATCTTCTCGGGATTGACAATGATTTGGCAGTGCTTTGAGTGCTTGGTTGGCACCACTATTTTCCTCGGCATAGATCATGTCGCAGTGGCTGGCTGGATTACCATCGTGACGGGACATGAGCCGATTGACGAGCCGGTCGTTTATCGCACCGAGATAGTCGTCAATTCCGACCAATCACATTGCGTTAGCCCCGCAGTGCTTCGTCTTCAGTATTTCGCTCTTCGGCGCATGTTGCGTTCCACTATCCGGAGTTCGGACCAAGAGAATCTAGGACAAACAAATAATGAGTCGAAAGTTCCAACATATATTACGGGAAAATCAATGACGACCAATATCTTATCTTCTGTCATTCGGTCTAAACTCGCGTGTGCTTCAATGTTCTTGTTCTCAATAAATGTGGTCTTATTTGTTCCTGGCCCTATCAGTTTAGTGATCAAGCCCACCAACCTGTATGTCTCAGTCTTCAGAGCACAGTCGCTATGCTAACTGTCTCTGGAAACTCCGCTGTAAGCAATACAACGCTAAAACGTGACATTCGGCCTGAGCATTCGTTTTTTTTTTTTAATTCGAATTTGCCACAGACCTGGTCGAATGGTTGCTTTTCCCATTCATTGATTTAGGCCCTGCAAATTAATACACTATTGACTCTGCGATGTGATCAAATCCTCAATGTGAACTATGTTGGGTCTTTGTTGGTGATATCACAGTAATTATTGACAAACCGCATTGGTCGATCAGCGCACTCGCTAGGGTGCTTAAGCCGCAGCGCCGCCAGGGGCAGCAAGATCGACAGGGTCTGCAAATATACATTAGGCAGGTAGCACGAATACAGGGCCAACAAAAGAAAAAAAATGGGGGATTATACTGCCATAGATGCCAAGACCAAATTGTTGTAGCAGTGCAACACTATTAAGCGAGACGCGATGGGCACAGACAAGACGTTGCTGTTGTTACCAATCAGTTGCATCATCGACAAGATTCAGACATCATCGACAAATGAAACGGTGGATTTACCATGTACACATCCGCATGGATTTATTCTTGACGAGCCGGATACCGGGAGTGCCACTTCCTACCGTTGACTGCGCATCTATAGCAGAACAAGCTCAACCGCATTGAACTGCGTTATGGTTGAGCAACATGCACCATACATTCTACGTGGCTCACATACCCTTACAGAATGCATCGTACATTCGTAAAATGCACATTGTAATCATGACCTACCTGCGTATGTTCGGGTCGTTGGGTCTGACAGTGTCCCTTTCCCTTAGCTAAGACAGCATACGCGTCCCATAAATAGTTTTCTTGTGGCTACAATGACAGAGACTCAGCCTTGTTCAAAGAAAGTTCCGGAGCCAGATTCCATCCAGTCACGCCTAGTACCAAGCCTAGGGACAATGCAACGCTGACTGCAGCGAACTTCTGTCGCTTGCCATGCAGACCAAACCTTCGGGAATACCCCAGGCACGTGGCCCGAAACATCATTTTCCCAACATGATGCAACTCTTTGTAAATTCTTTTGCACTACCTTGAAGGATATTAATGCTTGAATCCTTCATTTCTTATCATTTTCCCAAATCTGGCCAGATCAGGGTCCATGGGCATCATTCTCGGAACTCCAACACTTCGATATCTACTTCGGGTCAAGCGATATCCAAGTCGAAAGCACAACCGGAAGCGGTAAGATCTGCACCCCGCTGCTCACCACACGAATTCCATCTGACTTAGATCTTGCGGATCTTGATCTGTGATGGGCCCAAATGTTTGCAGCTTTGAAATCTCACGTAAAGACGAGAGATGTCTCATCTCATCTCGATAAGCTGAGTATTCCAGGGCACAAAAGCGCCTTGTCTCGCATTTCTACTCCAGCGGTGAAAGAAGAGGCTGAGCTCAATTAGCAGAAATCATGATACAGGCGGCGGGCGAAGCAGATGAAGGATTGTCGGACTAAGCGAGATTCGAGGCTTTATCTACCTTGACAGTAGAGACGGCTATGAGACAAGTGCATAACACGTAGCATTTGTAGACTGTTATTTGGAATAACGCGGATGATGAGTCGCCAAGTGAGAGGCTATGAAATAATTCGTGAGCATGGTTATTGCAATGCAAGCTTTTGATGTGGGCATGGTTCAAGTTGCTTGATGAATCATATATTACTTAAAGAGATCTTTCCGATTGTTTCTTGTTGCGGAATCATGTAGCCAATATCAGTTTCTCAAACATCCACGGGCAAATTAAAACTCTTCTCACTCATCATGACGCATTTGACCAGACCGATTCGGCGGCCACACTATTCCTGGCGTACCGTAACCAGTTTATCCACCCTGATACCAAGATGGCTAAAGACACTGCCATATCATTTCCATACAATGTATCTCACATGTTGCAATAACTTCTGCGATATTGTTATCCCGTCACTTCTCTTTGGCACCATCAACTCGCTCATAGCACCTCGTCTCTGCATGGGACCCGCTCTCTCATGGCCTCAGATCCTCGCCGTGATCCCATGGATGTTTCTGTGGTCCTGGACAAATTTGTTCATGTTTTGCCTCCATAACCAGCGACAGCCTGATAATATTGCCGAGGATGCCGTCAACAAGCCTTGGCGCCCGATACCCTCGGGCCGTCTCACTGCGGAGCAAGCTCGCCTACTTCTCTGGATACTTCACCCGCTCTGTCTCGCCCTGGCTTTATGGCTGGGTGGGTTCGTGCCGTACGTGGTCTTGACCTTGTTTGGCATTTGGTACAATGAGCTTGGTGGAGCCGACAGCGGGATACTTAAAAACATGATCAACGGCGTCGGACTCGGCTGCTCCTTTGCCGGCCCCCTTGAGGTGGCCACTGGACACTCCATCTTCTCTGGAGACGCCGATGCCGCGTTCTGGACCGGTATCCTCATGGCCACCTTTGCCACGTCGTCACATCTGCAGGACTTTCGGGACATGGCCGGCGATAAGCTGGCGGGGCGCAAGACCATCCCGCTCATGATGGGAGACTTGCCCGCTCGTGTGTCCGTCGTTGCAGGTCTTGCACTCTGGACTGAAGTGGCTTCGCGCTTCTGGAGTCTGGAATGGGTCGCGAGGGCGTTGCCCTTGGCTGCAGAGCTTACACTGTCGGCGAATCTCTTCTTGGACCGGTCCCAACCGGGCGATTCTCGCTCCTGGAGGTTATGGTCAGTCTGGGTCGCGACCCTCATGGCAATGCCACTCATGTCGGAGTAAATTACACAGAACGCAACGTCGTTTTTGATATTCTGCTTGTTCCTGGAAGATTACTGTAAAATCTGTATGCTGAACTATGTCTGTATCGTCACTGACCTCGTTTCTTGATTCGTGCTGGAGTCTGTAAGGAGGAAAATCATCTATCTCGATACTCTCTATGTTCTTGTCTTATACTTTATGCTACTACAAAGCTTTATTGTCACTGGGCTCTTTTGTGGATTATTGAAATTGGAACCTAGCTATCTATAATTCGGGCTTTATGCTCCATTATAAACATATACGGATATATCTTCCACTACTTCTTTGGCTACGTGCAGACATTTGAGCCAACTTAGTAACTCAATTACTTAACATAATCCCGTTGAAGCTCCAGGTCTTCTTCTACACTTCCTAAAATATCGCCTAGGATATCAGGGACAGTTAGGTGCGCATGTGCTTGCATGAACTGCCCGACCATAATCCTGTAACATGATTATCAGTTCTGAATATTTCCAATAAACTTGAGAGGATCATTGAAAGAGAGTTTCGTACAAACGGTGGGTTGGCTTGCCATTATGAGACATGTTGTTGTTGTTATTGTTGTTGTATATATGAGCAAGTTTGATATTGTATGTGTGCGAAAGATATCACAGGTGGTCGTTTGATACTCCTTGTTGCTGGCTTACTTCTTACTCTCTTCTGATGCAGCCTTGGCCATCTCCTTATTCATATCGGCAGACACAGCCACCTTGGCCCCGGTTTCTGCAAACGAGAAGGCAGCCTCCCTAGCAATGCCACTACCAGACTAGAAAGACACGCGCTAGCAGTGCTTCATAGAATGACGAGCGTAGCCATTAACTCACGCCAACGACTAGGGCAATTCCATCAATCTGAGTAGCGTACAACATTGTGACGGTGTGGATAAATGATATTGACCGAGAGAAATCATTTAGCTATAGGATCCTATAGCTCTTGAATTTTACTTGAAGAGTGATTTTTCTATATAGCTTGTATGTGTGATGAGCTTGTAATCAAAAGAAAGACCGGAACTGGGCAGGTAATTATCTATCTGGAAAAAGGCTAGAGATCCAATCCTGATGTCCATTTGGGTGCTAAGTATTGAAAAAAAAAAAAAAAAGGTCCGCACATTGCTGCTTCACATCTGAACTAACATGCGGCGGATGATGGCATTCGCCGACTTCACCAGACCTTCCATGTCTCCTGCGCCGAGTCCCACCATGGATATATTCATGTCTTCCTTCTTCGCGGCACAGCTGGCTTAGCGCTCATTCCTACCCGGGCTCGACCCTGCCCTCCACGCCCCAGATGTGTACTGTAGGAATGCCGGCCGGTCCTCAGGCTTGCATTGCCCACAGGGAAAGTCATGATATGTCGCTATAGCGAGCGAGAGAACTCGGTACCGAGGGCAGCCCTGCATCGGCCGTAAAGGAATATCGCACAGTGAACCCCACACAACATAACTCCCTTCGAACACGAGGTGGCCATATCCCCAAGGAGAACTTAGGAAACTTCGACGCTAACTTCTTCTTACTTATGGTCAGAAGCCTCCACCATAGAACCAATGCAACACATGTTACTTGAGACAAGGTACAGACCATTCGAAAATGCTGGCATCCGTATGAAATGTGAAAAAGGATTAAGATCTTCCGTCCATACCGGATGCTTCACGAGCGACTATCTGCAGTAAATGCTGAAGGACTCTGAGCGGAAACCGGGATTATCTCCATGTGCTGCAGTTTGGGCCACTCAGTCTAAGCTTGAAAATCGTCTCAAATGGTTTTACGACCTTTGTGGACCTTCAGTCAGCCTAGCATCAGCTTGCTCCAGTAGCGTTATGGCTGTCGATCTATCGTGCCAGCTGTTGAGCAGCAGCGTCACTCGTATGGGCATCGTAGCCGGCTGTAATGTACTATTGGACTCTGACTTCAGTGCCGTCCTGAACATTATGCAAATGGTGTCCCCCGTCGGTCGATGCTACACATTCGATCACCGTGCAAATGTTTATCCTCGCGGTGAAGTGGTCGCAGTCCTCATGCTCAAACGTCTATACGATGCACTACGTGACAACGACACGAAATGAGCGGTCACTCGTGCTGTCGCAAATACTACATACACCCTTGTGGTCGACGGTTTCGATGAATGCACATATGTCAACTCGTAGCGGCGCTATCACACCAAGGACCCAAGGAATCGTTCCTTGGAGAGGTTGATTGAGCATTTATCCAAAACGAGGTTTCGAGTCCTCGTGGCCAATAGAGACATTGCCGACATACGTGAGTGGCTCGGCAAGTCAGCTCACCCGTTGACCGGTCTCTTCAAACATGAATATGCCATCACTGCCGATATTTCCGGCCCAGAAGTACAGTTGTTCTCAAGACACATGGTCAAAGAGCGACTGCCCCATGGAATGATGATCTGAAGGGCAATCTCGTGGATGAAGCAGCTTCTCGAAGCGCGGGCATGTTCCTTTGAGTCAAGCTGCTCGAAAGTGAGATATCGCCCGGAAAGACGGCGCGGGAATCACGCAAAACGATTTCCGAAGTGCCCACGCGTGTCAGTGAGACGTACTCCCACGAACTGGGAAAGATACGTAATCTTTGAGGAAGTGCTGGATCGGCTGCCATCAAAATCTTGCGCTAGATCCTCTTCGCCGTCCGGCCACTTCAGGTCAAGGAACTAGCTCAGATTCTTGTCAGATTAAAGGGAGTTCAGAGAAAATAAAAGGCACATGGGGCAGTAATCGGCGGATTTATCATGGCAGGGCATTTTTCACTTGAACAAGGCTCCCTTCGGGTAAACGTGAAGCATTGGCTCGCAAGAGTGAGGAGCAAACCATAAGGTAAGGATTCATCATTTCTGTTGTCTGTACCAATGAACATATATTACTGATTTCCTGTCGAAATGTGTTCCAATCGACTGCAATTCGCAAATATATTTCACTTCGTAGCACGATCCTACAGCATTGCCGAGACTGTTGGCCATCACGTAGCGCTTGGCCAGATACCTGTAGGCACCGGTCTTGAAATATGTGCGATGAACCCATATGCTTTAATCTCAACATAGTTCTCTCCATATGAAAGAATTGAAGATGGCCCCGCGCACACCATACACCACACTTTATTTAAGAGTGGGTTGCAACGACCAGTAAAGCAAAAAGTTAAAAACATACAACACCGGGGGTTCCCCAGCCATCACCGATCTGAGTACTAATCCGGCGGCCCCGTGCCAATTATGTAAGCGTTCATTTGCGCAAACCTTGAAACCCTTTCTGTTGGGTAGCCTCTAGGCGCGATAACCCGGAATATTGCTGTATATTTGCACATATCGAGCAAAAGGCATCGATTGATCGTCGAACATCGCGTTAGCGGTCCGAAAGTGGAACAAGAACGTCTTCGATTCGGTCCTTCTCCCAGATGACAGAGCGTCTCAATGATCAGCGACAAACCTTGCCCAGCTGAGTGCGATAGATTTTTCCCTACATATAACCCTACTGGCAGCTGCTCACAGCTGGTGGCTATAGCTGTTCCCTTGGACAAGAAAACCGCCAGCCGAATTACTGTATGTACTGAAACTTCCGCATTATACGTGTCACGTATCGGATTGCAAGCTCAAGGTTTGATCTAGGCGGCTGGATTTGGAGATTTATTAATCCGCCGAACAGCTGGCAGAGTCGGCGTACTTAGCATTTATTGCACATTTACTAAGCTGAGCTGAATGAAGGGCATAATTCAGGCCGTGCTGAACGCCACTTATAGGCAGTAGGTGGCGTTGAGCACCCTAACAGCGAAAAAACTTTATATAAGCCTTATCCTTAAACATTATAAATCGACAAAACTAGTAGCTTCTCGACGATTCTCAAATTATATTTATTATTATATAATGAACTCGGTCCCTGGACCCTCCTTTATAAAGATATGAGAAATAAAAGAGAAGTCAACAGTATCCAAAACCGCGGTTAGACAAACTAACTCCTTGTGCCGGTGCTTATGATTGCATTAAAGCACCCGCCTTTTCCAGCCGCTTTACGATCTCCCGGTGTCCTTGCGCTGAAGCAGCCTGGAGAGCGTTGCGGAAGTCTACGCCGCCTTGGGCG